>NC_056734.1:693066653-693209153 GCF_019279795.1 Protopterus annectens | reverse complement strand
TTATACAGCTGAGCAATTCTCTGAATCACTTGGGTGTGTAAAGGTCTTACTGCAGGCATTTCCAAGGGGAGAGAACATGGATAATTGCATAGGCTATTACCCTGGAATGCTTCATTGCCATTTGCACTATGTCACAGAGACAGCCCACTATGGTGCTGCACATCTTTATTATACAGTACTGTGGTAAGCTGTCTCTTAATCTAAAATGTGTAATGCAAGGAAAAATGGGCTTGCCACATGCAGTAACCTTTCTGAATTCCACTCAGTATTAGTCAGACATACGAAGGCCAATGTAAACTGGAAAAACACCATGGCAGTATGCATCTGAATTGTTGGATAAAATGTGAAAACCTGAAAACTCCATAATGATCATGTTAAAATTTCATGAAATATTAAAACAAGGATTTAGTACAAAGTTCTTGTTCATGCTTGAGTAGGTAACATAATAAAAAATCATTTGTTGTGTCTATCCAATCCAAGAATTTTATGTAACCGGATGACCATTTCTGATGTAACGTCTTAAAAACAAAGTGTGCTTTTTTGTTTAATTTTGTATTCATTTCCCTGGCATTTGCCAAATGAAATGAACTAAATAATTAGTGTTCTGAAGATACACAATAGCTGCCCATCAAATTGGCAAAATCACATGCAGGCCAAAGAAGACTGCCTTGTTTACTTTTGTGTGTCTATCTGAAATTAAAGCTCTAGGAAAAAGATACAGCAAACATTTTGCTCCTTGATCATAGAGTCAGTTCAAAAATGCAGGATACCATGCCATATTATACTCAGGACCACATAATTATGACAGCCTATACAACTACAGCAGCATATTATAGAGTTAACGTATTATGTCCACTTTGTCCAGTTCTTCGAGACTGCTCACAAGGGATGATTTGCTACAGCAGACTGCTGTTTTTTTTTAACTTGCTAGTTTGCTAACAACAGCTTTTTAAGATCTACTTTTAGTGAACTGAATGGCAATGGTTGCTGTAATGAAATATTTCAGTCACTGGACATGGCTTTTAGGTCATGAACTGGCACTCTGTTCTGGCCCTTCTAGTACATTAATTTATATTTTTGGAATGTTGAATATCCAGTACAATTGCCAACCTGAAAAAGCACCAGCACTTCAAAACTAATCAACTCCTTACTCTAGCAAACACATACTTTACTCGAGTAGCAAATCCCTGTTAAATGTTACCAAAGTTAGCAATAAATCAGGCAACTCCCTTTTCTCAAATTGCACAGCTAAAACCCATAATTGCTTACCATCAGAAATAACACCTTCTACCAATTAATCTCACTCCAAAATTACTCTTAACCAATACATGGCTATGCTCCTGTACAAATCCTGAATAAGAAATGAATTCCATTGCAATGTCCTATTTACTCTAAACACGCTTTCTCTAAGTAATTCTTGCTCTTTACACAAATCAGACCACATTTCTCCTTTCAACACACTTCTACCCATTCTTCTTACAATACTAAAGTAAAACTGTTCTCCTTAAGTTGCAATTATGTTTCAATATCTATTCTCTACTATATATCCTCATACTGCAGGCTAGCAGCCAATGTAGTATATATATAAGAATTGCTCATGTACCTATTGTTATTAATGTTACCTAGTTTACATTCTATAAGTCAATCATTTTCCATATAGATTTCTTCATTTTGTTTCTTTTTTTAAACATAATTCTCTCTTTTCCTGTACTACACTATGCAACAATGCCATTAATAAGAATATTTACATGAATGTATTTTTATCCAGAGTTATATGTCTAACACAAATGTCAAGTCATGTATATGTAAAACTTGTATTTGTAATTATAATCATTGTTACATGTTAAACACAAAGCTTTTCTCCCCGGCCCTCTGCTGAAAAAGGATTTTTGTGCAGTTGGACTTTCCTGGTAATCAAATGTAAAATAAAATAAAATAACAAAAAAATGCATTTGTTGAATTTCCAAGCTCATTTTATAACCAAAAATAATACTTGAGCTACCTGAGCTCTGCTATAGTTCCTTTGTTCAAGGATGATACCCCCCTTCCTATTTATAGATGGGTCCATAGGTAACTTTGTAATCCAGGCATAGATTGCCAGACGTATCTAAAAAAAAAATAAAAATACTTCCATGTGGTGAAAGTGCCCGTGAACTATAGTTTCTTTCCCTGTTTTCCATTTCAAGTAGCCTACATTTTGAAGTCATCTTTAATATTAATGCGTAATGGAGAGCCTAAACTATTTCCAATATTACGTTAATGTCAGTATCAGCATTGTCTGATGTCAAAACCATGAATTTGAATTCTGCCCCTTGATATGATTCTCTTTACTTCATTAATATATTATTGAGAAAAGAATAAGAACAGAATGAAAAATGCAGAAAAGAATCTTAACTATTCCCCATTATCGTGTGCTAACCTGTGCACTTAACATGCCTTTTTTCATATTTTAAATAGTGGAGTATCTCTAAATTATCTTAATAGTACTTAGTTTTCTGTAACTTGTAAGTGTTACTTAACCAGTATATTAGGATTCCTTGCATCCATTAATTGCAGGCCTGGATGTAGACTTTCCTCTGAAGACTGTCTTTGTGGAGTGAGGGTGTAATAGAATATCCTGGCACAGCAACTGCCTACGTCTTGTTCTCCTAGCCTTACTGCTGGCATGTCTGTTTTTGTGATGCCAGGTAAAATGTTACTTGGGAAATAATTTCCAGTTCTCAAGCGGAATAAACTAAATGTTATCTGTCCAGGGCAGATCATGTAGCAATTTCTAGATTGCAGGAATGGCAACATGGTACTGCCTATGTAGTCAGTTATTTGATGGTGATAGCTCCCACCACTAACCGTGGTACAATATGCCCACCACTAACCTTGGTACGATATGCCCACCACTAACCGTGGTATGATATGCCCACCACTAACTGTGGTACGATATGCCCACCATTAACCGTGGTATGATATGCCTCAGGAGTGTACGTTTCCCTTCTTCCTTCTTTGCCACAAAGAAATGCATAAAAATTAAAAGTGTTAGCAAGAAGGCATCTCTACATTACTTTCAAATCTAATCATCTGGAAAAGTCCATACATCTGGGTTTGGCTGGAGTTGAAAGCCATTAATTTATGTCCCAGCAAGCTATGATGTAGACTGTGATAGAATAATGTAGGCACACTGTGTATAGCATATACGTCTTTTAATGACAGCTAAACAGATGAAAAAGGAATTATGTAGAGTTTAAAATCACAAATAGAAACGAGAATAGAGTTGGGGGCTGGTAGAATGGTTAATGTTTTTACCTCACAGATTTGATTCCCACTTTTGAAAAGGAAGTTGGCTAAGCTTAAAATGACCCACAAGGGCAGTTAGCCTAGTACTTACCTATGAATAATTAAAGAGATGCTTTACCAAGAGAAACATCTTACTTAAAAAGACATGACCATGAAAATGTCTACAGAGGAAGGATTAGCACTTTGGCCATTTCAGCATAAAATAAGGACTTAATGTCATTTAAACAACAACAGCATGCAATTGTCATTTTTTTACCATGAAAGACTTTTTTCTATAAAATATTTCTTTCCTTCCTTTTTAGCTAATAACTATATTGATAAAGAAAAAGAATCATAATTTAAGAAATTATTCCTTTATCTCATCTCTGTAACTGATTCTGCATTGTCTATGCACGCACATTTATATTTATGTGCAGTCCTGTAATGTTACTTTTGCAGAAAGATTATTTTTCTGTCAGTAGTTATTCACTTACAAGTACATACAGCATGCACGAATTACACCTGAGTTGCCATCTAGAGCTGACATATTGTATGGTGAACAGGTATATTCACTGAAAATATTAGGAGTCTTTACAAATCTATATAGCTTAGCCACTGTGTCTAGTTGAAACAGTAGGCATGGTATATGAATGATAACTTTACAGACTTACCACAAATAAAACTCAGAGGCAGTCATTAAAAAATATAATAATATTTTCTCTGTTTTTACTCAAAGAAAGATCTAATATAGGATACGTTCAGCATTAGTCAGTGTGAGAAAGGAGTGTGATGGACAAGGAAAGGTAATCCAATATAATGTATTGTAGATTGACTGAATATATTGTGAGGAGAAGGAGCCTATAAAGAAATATACATTTTGGGGTAGAGCATTTTATAAAATCTTGCAAACCACCAAAGTGATGCTAGAAAATTAATGTGGTATAGAATACTAGTATTGTAATTAAACCCTTAGTTCCCTAGTAACCTGGTCAGACTTTTCATAAATACCATCTTTGGTCTCCTCTAACTATTCTATAAAAGTAAAAGAAATGAATTATTTATTACAATACCCAGAAAACAGAAGAAACTAGTTAACATTCCTAACTCTAGAATCAAGATGAATTGAAGTAAAACCCTTATTTATGGCATCTGGGTTTTGAAATAGCCCACTAACTATGGTGATGTTACATCATCTAAGACAGCTGAATCATGAATGTTCCTGCACAGAATGTTATAGATCAGGCCCTTCACCTTTAAGAATAAAATTTAGGCAGGCCATCCTGAGTGCTTCAATCCAGAGAAAAGCCTTTAATAGACAAGCTTCACAGGATCTAGCTGGAACCTTCAAACATGGAAATGTGCCTTGACTGCAAATCAGGGCCTTTGTTCTGCCTCCTATTCACTTATGCTTCTTCTAATATACCCCTCCATCTGTTATTGATCTACCCCCCCAAGGAAAATGACTGCCTAGTAACTGCAATCCTGCTTATTATCAAGGCATGCCTCTGGTGAAGGTAAGGGCAGTTCAGTTTGATCTGACTTTGCCTGCCATTTACAAAGGATTGATTTACTATGTGACGAATAAATGCATGTTGTCTGACTGAAAAATATCATTAGCAAAAGTTCTGAATTCTCAGGACTTCTGACTTTCACCGTTGTTGGTTCAACTTTGGTGCAGATGTTTTTGCATGGTGGTTACATTCCCAACTCACTTATGTGTGGATCTTTGCCCCTCTGGAAGAGATTTACTGAAAATGCTGATAGTAGGTTAGCAAAACTGGGCTTTTTGTTGATGATTGCCTGGCTTTCTTTTATTGTGGAATAAACAAAATATATGTAAATACTTTGTTTCTGTGCTGTTGTTTTTCTTTATATGTTCATACATATCTGGTTCTCACCATACCAGGAAGGAAGTAATTCAGCTACAAGCACAATCTGATTTTTATTTAGATCTTTGCCCTCATGTACCACCCCACACACACACACACACACACACACACACACACACACACACACACACACACGCACACACACACACACACACACACATTACATATAACTACACCAGGGTGCACTACCACAGGGATATGAAGAACTCTTGCTCAGTCAGAACTATTGCAAAACAATTTCTGTCTCATCATCCTTGGATGTACTCCACAAAGTGGAATATTTGCCTTTTATTCCATGCAGGTACACAAGGCCTTTTTTAAGTCCAGTCCTATAGAATTTTAGCCATTTTATTAGGTTTTATTGCAATATATTGCACACTGAAAACACATATATGAAAATAATGAATGGGCATGGTGCCATTTGAGTGTTGGCTGCTGCCCTAAATTATATGTAGTAAGCATAGCTGGATGTCTGTATTGTCTTACTATTGTACTAAGTTAATGGCCACATGTCCTCTGCTTAAAGGGACACTTTTTATACTACACGGTATATATGGTGAATATCACACCAAGATTAGATGGAATAGGAATAGTTAATTTTGTTATTTGATGTCTGCCTATTGAATTCAGTGAGCTTTTCAGTGCTGTTGTGTAAAATGTTTCTCCTTTCCCACAAGACATTGTGATCTTATATATTTGGAGATGTGACCTGAGAGGGATAAAGTGCTGTTTTATTGCCTTTCAAAGTCAACTTTTTCTTTGTTAATATAATACTGTTGCATAGATCTATTGCAATTATATATGACTCATTCTTCAGCTGTAAATCCGCACTGCATTGTGTTGTTGTTGTTGTTGTTACACAGAATGTATAAAGCTACTCTATGTATGATGGCATTTACCACAATGTTTAATACCTGTACATGACTTTTCCAGTACACATGCACACATCTGCATTGCACATCATGTTACTAGTATAAGTGTATAATGTCAAAAGATAGGGTACACAACTATAGATGTTGCAGTAAGGCACTTAGCATACAAGTCATATAAATGAAGATAATGGGGGTATATTATTTATGCATACCTACTTAAACCAGTTAATCACAAATTGCAAGGTTAGGAAACAATGGCAATACCACAGTCGGCACTGGACTGCTAATACTTAGAAAATGGCATCAGATTTCTGCTGTGATTCTTATAAGCCATCAGTATGTACAGAATACTTTAAGGGCTGTACACTGCAGTTTTTTGACATACTTTACTTTACTGATACCTTGAATTTTTTAATTATAGAAATGTCAGGGAGAAACATAAAAGTGAATTTTATTGAAGAGCTGAATGATGTGCTACTAAGTGCCTTGTTCCAGGACGAAGCATCTCATGCAGCATCAAAGCCATAAGGAGTTAGATAAATGCAGGGAGGAAAGGGAGGGAAGGGGCAGAGACTGTGGTGTTATCAAAATGGTGCTACTGACCATGGGTCCCTAAGTACAGTAAGGTAGGTGACAGTTATGATATGAAGCACAAGAACCAAGGCAGCAGGGGTAGAGTGGCAGGTTTGGGACACCTAGAGTACTAACCCTGATAACTAATATCCCCATTAGTGGGCCTGGTACCTGATGCTTCAGCCTCAGGTGTCCCTGGCACAGCAGAGTGACTTGTTTTTATGTGTTGTGGTCATTCACAATGATATTGGTATGAAGGTATGAACTCGCATTTGTTATATGGCATTGCTGATTTGGTAAACTGTTGTTATATGTCTGCATCTGCTATTGCATTTTTGTTTGATTGTTGAGCTGCAGTAGTATAGGTTTAAACACTGCATTTGTTTTGCTATTGCTGTAAATACTGATAGATTCCCATTATACCTTTTGTACTCCTACATGCACCAACAGTGACTGTTGGTGTTCTATTATTGAATGACGTAATCTGTAAAGTTAAAAGGACTAGTGTGGTTATATGCCAATTTGCTTACTGAAAGCGTTTGTGTTCTGAACACCACTGTTAAGGGTAGTGTGGCATCATTTCTGTAATTACAATATACACTTCTATCATACTTTTTGTACCCCTACACTCACTGACAGTTTATGCTGGCATTCCATTATGGAATGACATAATCTGTAATGTTAAATGGATTGATGTGGTTATCAGTGTAGTTAAACATCCAGCTGCTTATTGAAAGCTTCTGTGTTCTGAATGCCACTGTTAAGAGTAGTGTGGTATCATGTAAATAGGCAACATGTTGTTACTGAATTCATCCATGTTCCACACGACATTGCTGTGTTATGTGGACTTTGGTGCAAGGTTCAGCTTAAGTCTCTCATTGCCCTCGCAGCCACAGCAATTGGCTGTAGATTATTCTGTAGAAACTAAAGATTAGTTCCCGATACTTGCCTACTTTCATTGCCGCACTTAGTGTAACATGCAAAGTACAGTCTCACAGCGAAGTCCATAACAGAATTCTAGTGAGTAGTTAGTCTATAATAACCAGTTATTACTTGCCAGAACCTAGGTTTGTGAGTGATTAGGTGTTTTCTTGTCCTCTAAAGCAACCGCCTAGAATGCAGCAGACACATCACAGCATACGAAACTAATGCCACATAACTGACATCGTGGTGTACCACCACTTCTGAGTAAATGTACATTGATTGAACTGCCCATCCTATTTTTATCTAGGTGTGTAGGCTACCATTGAAGAAGCATTATCCAGCAACCCATATTTCACTGTAAACAACAGTATCAATTAGCATGAAACAATTACATAAACTGCATACACTGTTTCTTAAAAGATATGCTACAAGTGTTACTTGTTATTCTGACCTTGACCTAACTGTATAGCATATTATTCGCTATCCTATTTGTGTTATAATGTCTCGACTGTTTCTGCCCAATTAAAGTCTCCTGTCTTACATATCTGCATTACTCCTAACCTCATATATTTCCATTTCAGGTTAACTATTCTCTAGCCCCTTCTTGGATCCCCAAACAAGTTATCCAACCAACTATACTGAAACCCTGTACAAAGAAAGAGACCCGCAGTCTTTCTCCAAAAGTTCCCCACTGCCAGTGGACAGCCTGCAGTTTAGAATTCTGTCACTAAATTGCAAAGCATATTCTAAATAAGACTTTATTGTAATGTGTAACCATGAAAATACTATGATATACTGAAGTAAATAGCTGTTAATAACCACCAGAACATGCTAACTCCCCCAAATGACACCTAAGGTTATTACTAATTTGTTACACACCATTTACATACCCTACCCCATTTCAATTGATTTATAGTTAACACCTGCTTTTTTCTGTACTCTTGTTTCTTTCTCAACTTTCTTGTATGGTTTCATCCTTTCTACCCTATTTACTGTTTCCTATAGCAAATGGATACTAAATAACATAGAACCTTCATACCTACTGATTGTTTTTGGCTGTAAAAGTCTCTGATGGGTGTAGCCCCACTACGTTTGCCCTCGCTGCGCTCGGGCTCACTCCACTCCCCTCCCCTACCCTACCCCCATTCCCACCTCCACTTTCCTTAGATTTATATCTACTGGCCACTCCCACTCCATTATCCACCAATCATAGCATACATACTCAGCATAAATACCCACCCCTCTCATCCTCACACAACATGCCACACATAAATAGCAAGCACATATCTTTAACTGCCTTACAAACCATCATAACCACACTATTGGTTCTCTTACCTCAGCTTTCCTCATATGATTATCATCCTCTAAACATTAACCTTCCTCCATGGCACTCCACTTCTTCATTTCACCAAAACATGCCTTCTTCACACTATATCATAGCCCCAACTCTATTTAACACTAACTCTACAGAATGTTATATTAATAAATTCCACCCACTTAGATCCCTTTGTGTAACTTGCCAAAAGCATGTCAGATTTCAAGCCAAGCTCAGCAAGCTGCTCTTTCAACAGGCCAATCAGCTTATTCTCTCTGGAAGCATGCACTCAAACCTAGGCCCATTTCCCCAACAACACATTCCCATCAACCCTGCCACCCTCACACCTATCACAATTCTCCCACACCACAAGAACAAGTCTAATTTATTCCTTCTAAACATACATGCTAGAAGTATAGGAAATAAAGTACATGACCTCCATGCTATTCTCTCCCACTATTCTCCAGACATAGTGGTACTAACTGAGACCTGGCTAAAACCCAAAAACAATGACAATGAAATACTTGCACTCAGGTATAATATTATTCATCGAGACAGTCCAAGTAAAATGGGTGGTGGAATAGCAATACTATTCAAAAACAACCTAACAGTGGAAACCTCAAAGGTACCTAACCCCAACCTTGGACAATGTTGAGCTACTCTTTACCAGTCTACAAATTAACCCTAAGAAACACATCACTATCATAGGTGGGTACATTCCACCTGGGAAATTCATACCCACACTAGAGAATGTTCTTCACTGGATTTATACTGCCCTTCTTCAAGAAACAATTCTATTGGGGGACTTTAACATTGATTGGATCACCTGCTCCTCTCAAAGTCCTGCTACCCATATCAACCTCTATGAGTTTACCCAAATTATAACCTCTCCTACAAGGACACACAAATCCTAAGACAGATCATCCTTGACTGGATTCTGATTAACAATACCACTCTTTGTTCCCAGTCAGGTTGTTTCCCTGGTGGTCTAAGTGCCCATCAACCAACCTTTATCCTAAGGACCCAGTCCCACCACTGTAAGTCATCCAGCTTCCACACAATCAGAAATAAAACAAACTTTAACCCTGTCAATTTTATCTCAGACCTAAAGAGGTATAACTGGCATGCTCTTAAATATCTACCCCTGGAAGAGACTGTTAATTTATTCAACACTATTTTCCTAAATATACTAAACTGCCATGCACCCTTAAGAACTATAAGAGTAAAAGCCAACTATGCACCTTGGCTAAGCAAGGAATGCATATCCCTGTTAAAAGCAAGAGATAAAGCTTGGGAGCAGTTTCATAAAAACAAATCTAGGCCACAAAACTGGCCTACCTACAATTGAGAAACAAAGCTAAAAAATTAGTCAAACTTGACAAAATCAACTATTACCATAATATTCAAACAAAACACCGTAACAATCCTCAAAAGTTCTAGGTAGCCATTAATAATATACTAAATCCAGGTAAATACACTACTTCCTCACCAACAGTAACTAATAACTCAGGCAACATAGCATATCACTTCAATAAATACTTCACTACTTTCTACTGAATGAATGTACAATATATGCTTGTAGTTGACCATGTATATACGTATTAGCAGAAATGTTTTTTAACCTGAGTCAAATATTTGTATATTGTATAGCTACTCTGACATCTTTTCGGCACATACATACATCAATTTTGTATCAACCATTCTACAGTGTCTCCATATGTAAATAAGTCAATTATTTTTTTTGTACTGTATGATCTGTAAATAATTCAATTATGTTTTTGTATTGCATGGCTCGTATTTTAGTGCTATGTACTATTCTCTGGATTTTTTCCACTAATTTTGTAATATTATGTACTCTTGTGATTTTGGAGCTTTTCTCACCGGGCCTCTGCTGAAAATGGACCTGTGTCCAGTCAGACTTTCCTGGTAAACAAATGTTAAATAAATAAAATAAATAAATAAAATATTACGGAACACTAGCATGCTTCTATCTCACACCAAATGAACACAGTGTTGTATCTATCTTGACAACTTCATTTGCATATCTAAAATATTGTCATTGCTCACTGAACACAGCAAATGTTCAATACGTAATGCCTCTTCCAAGAATGCCCGATGTTGAATTTAAAAATGTATCTTCTGGAGGTTGAATTTCTGTGTCTGATGTTTTTCGTTTTGTTCAAAAACAGAACGTTGAAGCGCGGCGTGTCACAACAGGCTATGGAACCCAGGCTCATATTACTGATGAATCATAATCTGAATGAGAGCATGGCTCCAAAACACTGGCTTATGTTAATAATGACTAAAAACTAATTCACTGGAAATATGTGGCACCAAGTCATAACTGTTTTGTACATGCCTATATTCTGAAATCAGTATCCTACCCCAAAGTTAAACTATTTTGGAATCCTGGGGTTGACTTTGTTCTCTCTCTCTCTCTCTCTATATATATATATATATATATCTATATATATATAAATATATATATATGTGTGTGTGTGTGTGTGTGTGTGTTTGAGTGTGTGTGTATATAAGTGACAGCTGCTTCAGATTGCACTTTAACATGGGAGTAAGACAGTGGTATGATAAAGGGAATCAGTAATAAAGCTACATTATAAGCATTCTTTACCCAAACTTGAGAAATTTGTCTAATAATGTGGCATAGAGGGTTTCAACTGCAGGTTGCTAACACATTTCACTCTGTAATCTTCAGTTTGGGTTATGCCTTTCTCCCCATACCCCAGTCTTCACTTCTATGCTGTATGATTCTGAAGAAGACACCTGACCATGCAGTGCTACCAATATGTACTCGAGAAAAAGCAAAACATTCATGCCTAGAAGTGTTACTGATTAACAAATGAATGGAAATGGAATAGTAATATTATCACTTGTAGAGTTTTACAACATGTTCCTGAATATAGTGCAGCCAAGTGCTACAGTTTCACATTTTAAATTATCAATAAAACAAAGTATAGTGATCTGTACGCAGAAATCAGTAAAATATATATTTCAAGTTTATTTAATCAACCAAGTTGTACTGTAAGTCAGAAAAAAGACACACAGCCTCAGGCCTCAAGTCATCTTAAAAAATAAAAGCAGGGTCTAGTTAGTCAGTGAATTGTACTTATTATATGAAATGATGCTGGATTCCCGGCACACCTTTGCACGCTTCTCATTAGTGAGGAGAATGTGGCTACAGACTGTAGTACCAGCTTTTCACCTGGCACTACCTGGTAGTTGTGGAAGAGAGTGGCAGCCCACTGACATTGCATAATGTCAAATAAAAATGGTGGTAGTCAATATATGATCGCATGGGTGACACTGTCTCATCTTGAGGAAATATGTCAGTGTTCTAATCTGTTAGTAATGTTGTGTTAGTCACTAATCCCTTAACTACTGAAATACCGCTTGATACAGGCAAGTGCAGTCAGAGAACATCAGGACGGTGAGAGCTGTGGTACTTATCTGCAGTTAGCTGTCCTCACATAAAGGGAGAAAGAAATGTAACTGTAAGGAGTACAATATCTTTGAAAACACCTGCTAAATGTCATTAAATCAGGTGTTCTTGTATCTTTCACCTGCCTGTATGAGACCTCTAGCCTTTTGTTTTTTCAGGCTAAAAAGTCCTCTGTAGCCTGATCTGCTTTTTTAGGTTTATTAATGTATCTGTGGTTGTAAAATGACAATATGGCATGCAGAAATAATCCAAATGGGAAACACTGAGGTAATACTATATGACTAACCAGTAAAGGATCTGACAGATTTGTCAGTGATATATTAGAGTTATCTTTTTTCTGGACAAGCCTGTAACACAAATGTAATATTAAACTGATAAAATGATTATCCATGCTTAGGGGTACAACACACTGTCTTGAAATCTTATTGTATAAAGCAGTTATGTGCTACAGGGACTTACTAATTTAATGGCAGGTTTAGCACTTCTGTCATGCATTTGTTTTTGGCACATCATTTATGCACATTGCTTCTTCCCGTCAGTTTTCCCTGCAGATATACAGAACAAAAGAGTGCTAGCACAAACATATTATATTTTTTATTGTCTATAGACATATTGATGTCCCCGTCCTTTGCAGATCTAGAGTACAGTCCCATTTGTATTTTGACAGAACTCACTTGACACATTATGGAAACATATAAGATGTGTAGAGACCAGTTTCATATATGCTACATTTCTGACTCATTGTAACGCTACCTCATCAGCTTTGTTCAAGGCACTTTCATCTCCTGTGTGTGAAGGTGACTTATAATGGTGCTTGATATACTAGTTACTCAGTACTGTCTCAAGGCACTCAGTCAGTACATTAATACCTACCTACAAAGCTTACAGTGATATACCCTCACTTACCATCTGTCAATTATCAAAAAAAAAAAAAAAAAAATATACAGAGCCACACTTTCACATTGTGAAGAAGTTCACACCAAGATCAACTGTTTAACGGCTAATGCTTCCAGCACACATTGTCCCACAACTGTCTCATGGGAGGGAAGGAGAAAGGGTAGGAGGGAAAGACATAGGAACAGAAGGGGGAAGGGAGAAAAAAACAAGGATGGTGAGAGTGCAATGAAGGATGTTAAAACATACGTGACTGGTGACCCAGTACATGAGATTATTTTAAAACCTCACAGCAGTATTCAAAACGATACCCTTTTCTTTTAACACTAATGACCTGGCCTTGAACCTCTTCGATCGATATCACAACACTGAAGAAGTACGATTCCTCTTTCTGTCCATATCTCTCAACTCTCTGGAGTTTTGCAGAATGTCCAGATTTTTGCTTCATATTTTTCGTCTCTTCCTCATAAAATTTGTAATTTTCTGGAAAATCCCTAAGGATTGCAATCAATAAATAATGGCACACATTTGAGTTTCAGAGTTTATATACTAAAGAAATTGCATATTAACACAAAACTTGTTATTCTGGCAACCTTCTAAGTTTAGAGCAATATTTAAAATCTGCCCCTGTTTTTGTCCTTCTGTCCACCCATTATTTTAGGCTTTATCCAGATTTCCTGTACTAAGAGTTGATAGGTAGATTTCCCACTATTTACAGCTAGCCTATGACATATGTCAGACAGTGTCACTTGGCTTGGTTACCAGTTTCCTGTTAATTCTCTTCATTCAGCCTTTATCTGTTAACGTATTAATGCCTCCACTTTAACAATACCTCCTTCTACAAACCCATCTAAACAAAACAGGTCCACACTCCTTACACCCACTTCAACAGCACAGCCCTCCATGTACTGAATTAAACATCTTCATTTTTCACAGACCTAGATAATAATTGATCATAATGTAACTGTGCCAGAATGCATTCAAAGATGACATAAATACTGAGTTTAGCAAACAGTGCTGTGCATCTTTGTATCTTATGCAGCAAGTCTTAAGTCATAGGTTCATAGGTTCATAGGTTTATACTAGGCTATCTGCCCTAAGGCATTTATAAGCCTAGCCCAAATTATTGTTTATATGAAAAAATACTGTGCCCATTAGTTTGTTGTGCCTCTGTCCAGCAGTGACCCAGAGATGATTCCGATCTCCCATCCACAGGTCTAGATTTCTCTTGAACAGAGTCAGCGAGGTGCTCTGCCTCACATGGACCGGGATTTTATTCCACAGCATAGGGAGTCTCTGAGTGATAAATCTATCCCTCCAGCACGCCCTATTTATATCCGGTTTAAGTCCCTTGCTCTAGTGGTTTTGGTGGATTTGGATTTTTGAGGTGGAGCATGTCCATTAATTCGGGTTGGACATGGCCTTGTATGTCAGGCACATGTCACCTCTGAGCAGACGGTATGCGACTGAATAGAGCTGGAGTTTCTTCAATCTGGCAGCATATGACAGATTTTGGAGTCCCTTTATCCTTTTGGTGAGGAACTTTGGGTCTCTCCAATTGCTGCAGATGTCGGGTGAGATACATCGAAATCATTGGTCTGATAGTGAAAGAGTACAGGGAACAATGACCTCACTAGATCTGGATGTGAATCCCTTCATGATCAGGTGGGCAATGTAGAAGGTCTTTCTAACCACTTTAGCAATGTGAGTCAAAAGAAAGGCCACTGTCAACCTGGGTCCCCAGGTCCCTGATAACCTCTTCTGTGCTTAGTGGATTGCCACCTATATGGTAGCTATGACTATACATTTTAACTTCAGGCCATGGCTCTGGCACCAGCTATCTGTTTCCGTGAGTCCCTTCTGAAGGATATCAGTGTCCGATGCACTTTCCACTAAGTTTGCAGTCATCTGCAAACTTTGTCAGCAAAGTCCTCCCCATGTTGGCCTGTACTTCTGAGAAGTAGATGCCAAACAATAGCTGTGGGACACCACTTGTGACAGTCTGACACAGCGCCAGCAACTCTAACCCTGTGGGTTCTGTCCTTAAGCCAGTTTGCAACCCATCTTGTGACATATGGGTTTACATTTGCAAGGTCAAGGTAGGCTGTATGGACTGCCTTTCATCAATGGCCTTGGTGACTATTTCAAGAAGTCGACCAAGTTCAAAAGGCATGATCTTCCCTTGACAAAGCCAAACTGTCGGGGGTCAATGTCTGCAGTCCCCTATATCTTTGTTTATGAGCTCCATTATGATCCTCTCCATAGCTTTGCAGACTAGACTTGTTAAGCTTATGGGATCCTGTGGTAAGGCTGAGATTAAACAGCTGCCTTAACACCATCGGTCCCATTGATGCTGTGTTTTTAGCTTTAGAGATTTGAGATGTAGTTTGCACTGAACCTGTCTGCCAGTATGTTGGCAATGTCTGTGGGTTCAGTGATTTTGTATCATTTTGGACTAATTCTGAGCATATCTGTGAGTTCCACCCAGGTTCCTAACATAGCTGAAAAAGGCCTTATGATTGTCCTTTGAATCCATGGCAATTTTTCTCTCAAAATTGGCCTTAGTTGATTTTATGAGTTGACTTCCTTTTATGGATTTTGTTCTATCATGATTGTAAAGTTTGTTAATGGCTGGGGTCCACCAGACTGAAAGAGTCTTGGTTTTATTTGGGATTGCCTGATCCATGCAGTCCTGGAGGTGTTCATAGAAGGCATTTGTAAGGGCTTCGACTCATGTTTTATAGCATATTGTTTCTCTGATGTTGATGGCATGTACATTTTCTATGATCAACTTCAGATCAGAATTTGGGAAGCTAACTTGTGTGCTCTTGTTTTTAACATGGCTTAATACACCAGAATGTAATTTGTTAACAATCATTCAAAATTAATAATCCTCATCTATTCTGTGTTATTGAATTAGCTGAATGCTGCTTTTGAATGGAACAGTATGTTTGAAGTTTGATTGAGGTATATATAAAAATAAGTGTTTCATTGGGGTACTGTGGGGAGTATGACCGCCTCATAACCTCTGAGAGAGATGTGGGCCCTGCACCCCCTTGATGTTGTAAACACTTCTGAATTTGCTGTATCTTGGGATAAGTGGGATCGATTCTTGCAGCAGCCACCACTCATGGATATGCAGTTATGGCACTTGCATATTATTACATACTTGCCTGTCACGTATCAGTCTTGTGTAGGTAATAACCCATGTGTACTACTTTGATACACAGCATCAGAACTACTGATCCATGTATAGGTTCATAGGTTCATAGGTAGGTACTAGGCTATCGGCCCGAGGGCCTAAGTAAACCTAGCCAGCAAGGTTCCCTGGCTTACGCCACCCAAAAAAGTTAATTTCCTGTGCCCCTGTTGAGCAGAGCCACAGAAGTGTTCCCTGGGGTGTATTTCCTATTTTCCATCCACTCATCAAGATTTTACTTGAAGAGTGCTAATGAGGAACTTTGCTTGACATAAATGGACAGCTTGTTCCAGAGTATAGAAAGTCTCTGGGACAGGAATCTATCCCTCCAGCATGTCCTGTTTATTGTGGTGACAAGGTTTAGGTCCCTACGCCATGTAGCTCGAAGGGATTGGGATTTCTTTAGGTGTAGCATGTCCAACAGCTCTGGGTTTAACATAGCTTTATATGTTAGACAGAGATCTCCTCGGAGTAGGCGGTATGCTACAGAGTAAAGCTGAAGTTTTTTGAGACGGTCAGTGTAGGGCATCTGTTTGAGCCCAGTAATCCTCTTTGTGAGGTACTTCTGTGGCCTTTCCAGCTGCTGCAGATGTCTTGTGAGGTACATTCTAAAAGGAACATTGTAGTCTATAATGGGTCTAATGAGTGCTGGGTTGAGGGGAACAATGACCTCTTTTTTCCTGGATGAGAACCCTTTTGTGATGAGGTGTGCCACATAGAAAGATTTCCCGACTACTGTAGCGATGTGATTATCAAAAGAGAGACTACTGTCCACCTGGGTCCCAAGATCTCTTATCACACATTCGGCATTAAGTAGACTGCCGTTTATGTGGTAGTTCATGGGTACAAAGTTTTTACCAAAGGGGATGACAATGCAGTTTTTGGCATTGAGCTTGAGGTCATGCCTCTGACACCAGGTATCTGTATAAGTGAGGCCCTTCTGTAGGATGTCCACATCATTTGGGGACTCGACTATGGCTCCTAGTTTGCAGTCATCTGTGAACTTCATTAGCCAGAGGCCTTCTGTATTAGCCTGTACTTCAGAGAAGTAGATACCAAACAGGAGAGGTCCCAGGACTGAACCCTGTGGTACTTCACTTGTCACTGGTTTGAAGTCAGATTTGGAGTCTGCAACTTTTACAGTGTGGGTTCTATCAGTGAGCCAGTTGGCAGCCCATCTTGTGACGTAGGGATTTATTCCTAGTTTAGTGAGTTTAGCTATAATTCCAGAATGGGGTATGGTGTCGAAAGCCTTGGTGAGACCATTATAGGCTGTGTGACCCACCTTACCTCGTCTACGGCTTTGGTGACTGCCTCAAAGAAGTTGATTAGGTTCAGAAGGGATGATCTGCCTTTCACATACCTGAACTGGGTGGGGTCTAGAGTTTTGGAGGTTACCAATGACTTTGTTTATGAGTTCCAGGATGATACGTTCCATGGCCTTGCAGACCAGGCTCATCAGGCTAATAGCGAGATAGTTCCCAGGATCAGTGGTGGCTCCCCCTTTGTGGAGTGGGATAACTGTTGCTGTGCGCCATTCAGTGGGAACAATGCCCGACGTGAGACTATGATTGAACATGGTATTTAGGTGGGGAGCCAATTCATTCTGAAGTTCATGTAAAACGCAGCCTGGGATGTTGTCCGGTCCCATGGATGCTGTGTTTTTGGTTTTAGAGAGTGCAGCTTTTATCTCCATAGATGTGATTACAGGGACTCTGCATTCTTCCTGTATAGATATGGGCCCTTTAGGGGGTAAGAGGGGGGTAAACCTATCACCCACATCGTTGGCAATATCAGTTGGGTCTGTAATTTTTGTGCCGTTGTGCTGTAACTCAGAGCAGATGTGGGTGTTGCCATTGAGATTCTTGACATAGCTATAGAATGCTTTGTGATTGCCCTTAGAATTAGTGGTGATTTTGTTTTCATAGCTAGCTTTGGATGATTTTATAAGGGATCTCAGCTTCTTACTGAGGCTGACCAGGGAGCTCTTCCACTCATGAGATTTTACTCTCTTTTGCAACAGTTCCTTCCTTCTGTTGTAGAGTTTGTTTATGGCAGGGGACCACCAGATTGGCTTCCTTTTTTGGAGGATAGCATCTTGGTTCTCTTTGGGATAGCACGATCCATGCAGTCATGTGAGTGCTTATAGAGTGCATTTGTGTAGGATTCTGTAGTCGTACCTGTATTGTCCATCTGCATGGGTGTCATGAAGAAGCATAAAGTTGGCTTTGGAGAAATTTTTTTACCATGGTTTCCTTAATGGTGGGTGGGGGCGAGATGTGGATATCTAGGGTGATTAGTTATGGTTGGATCTGACCAACGAGGAGTTGACTTCAGGTGTGGAACACGGGTCACTCATGTTGGTAATGAATAGGTCTAGGATATTGTTGCCCCTGGTGGGGGTGTGGATAAGTTGATCCAGGCCACTGGAATTTATGAATTCCAGAAAATGTTGAGCGAAGGAGTTGGTACATGAGTAGTTTTCCCAGTTAATGGTGGGGTAGTTGAAATCGACCATTATTAGGGTGTTTGGTTGAACCCTAATATTTTCCAGTGTATCAAGAAAAGAGGAGTGGGAATCCTGGGGCATGGTGGGGGATCTGTAGCAAGCTACAATTTGGATTGCAGTTTTGCCCAGAGTTAGTTGCACTTGGATAACCTCGGATGCATTATGCTGCGCAACTAGCCTGGAGCTGTGGATATACTTAATGAATATGGACACACCTCCACCTTTGGTGTTCTGGTCCAGGTTAGATGGCCGAAAAGTGTGGTATGAGTTATAGCCTGGTAATGCATAGTTGATAGTGATTAAGTATATACTCTGAAGACTATTAACCCCCTGTGTGATACTTAGGTGTAGAGCCTTAGAACTACTAATCCATAGGTAGCACTTAGGTGCATAGCCTTCAGACTTCTTATCTATGTGTAGTACCTAGGTACATAGCCAGAGGTTTGCTAGTTCCTGTGCATTACTAAGGTATGTAGTGTCCAGACTACTAATCCAGGTGTCATGCTTAGGTAAAGTCTCAGAACTAATAATCCATGTGTAGTACTCAGGTACACAGCATCAGGACTACTAATCCATATGTAGTACTCAGGTACACACATCAGGACTACTAATCCATGTGTAGAACTCAGGTACACAGCATCAGGACTACTAATCCATGTGTAGAACTCAGGTACACAGCATCAGGACTACTAATCCATGTGTAGAACTCAGGTACACAGCATCAGGACTATTAATCCATATGTAGATCTTAAGTTCATAATCTCTGGAGTAGAAATCCATCAGTACTTTTCTGTTATCGGGGCAACAGTTCTAACACGCTGGCACAATGATCGCACAGCTGTTAGCCCTTAAGCAGAAGAGTTCCACGATGTCATCCCAGTTTGTCATTTAGGGCTCCCCAATGAGCTGTTTTCTTGGAGAAGAGTTGTCCCCTCTGGGGGTTCCATCTCTGACACCCCTACTCTACAGAAGGCTAAGTAGCGCCTTGATGGCAGATGTGTAGGAATTCTTCAATCAGCTGATTGCACTTCACTGGGAGGCTGACCCAATAGGCTATGACTCAAGTTTCCTCCCATCTTCATAAGACCCTCACAGGCAGTTAGGTCTATGTTATTTATAGTAAAATAAAGCTAGTTTCATTTGTGCATGGGGTATGTTTTCCTAGATGAACTCTTTAAATAAATTATTTTCTGAAACATTTTGTTTTTCTGGTAAAAACAGCTCTGAACGGATGTGCGGAGAAACAATCATCTTTATAAATTTGGGTAGAAACTAAAGGAATTATATCCATTACGTGTTACCCATTCTGTAAAAACCACAGTACTTGCTGTCTTTGGAAATCAGGAAACAGACTGTAGAAGGTAACCTACATCTAGTCTTGTAATTTGGGAAGAGGGAGCCCCTGTCTACTGAGAAGTTCAATGAGAATGAAATACAGGAGCGGGAGCAAAGTAAAAGACTGAAACTGAGAGAGACAGGAAAATTCACACATAGATTCAAAAACAATGAGTTTTTATTGATTTGTTAAACATGATCAGTGCGTGCCCATGCTAGTGCGTTAGAGCTGTTGCCCTGATACCAATCCATCTGTAGTACTCAGGTATATAACCTCAGAACTACCAATCTATGTGTAGTGCTTAGGTACATGACCTCAAAGATACTAATCTATGTGTACTACTTAAGTATATAACCTCCAGACTACTAATTCCTATGTCATACTTAGGTACATAACCTCAAGACTACTAATCCTTGTGAAGTACTTAGGTACATAACCTCAGAACTACTAATTCATGTGTAGTATTTATAAATCCTCAGGACTACAAATCGGGTCTATATTAGAACACCGAACATTCAAAATTTAGAGTGTTCTAATATCGACCCATTTTCAGCGAACGCTGAAAATATCGAAGAAATAGAAAAACAAATTTTTTCCTAGGGAAAGAATTTGGTTGTCTGTTTCTGTTGCTTCGGTATTTTCAGAGCTGTGGTGGAAAGTTACGAGTCAGGTTCAGGTAAGTGTGCGATTGTGTGGATGTGAGGGTTAGGGCAGGGTAGGTGAATTAGGGTTAGGGCGCGGGTCAGGTAAGTGTGCGATTGTGTGGACGTGAGGGTTAGGGCAGGGTAGTTGAGTTAGGGTTAGGGCACGGGTGAGGTGACTGTGCGATAGTGACGGACCTTAGGATTAGGGTTTGGGTTAAGGTAAGTGGATAGTTAGTGGTGTATGTATAGTTTAGTGTAGGGTTAGGAGTAAGAGTCTAGGCGTATGTGTGAGGATTGCTGTTTGTTTGGTGTGCTTGTGTTGTGTGTATGTGTTTTGGAACAGCAAATTTTTTCCCTAGGAAATAATTAGCTGTTCTGTATGTTCGATGTATTAAATTTTCGATTCATAGGGTTTGATATTAGAACACTCGAAATTTTGAACATTCAGTGTTCTAATATAGACCCTACAAATCCATCTATGGCACTTTGGCACATCTCATCAGTACTACTAATCCATGTGACGTATTTAGGTACACTGCCTCCAAACTGAAAATCCATGTGCTGTACTTAGGTACATAACCCCAGAAATTATAATCCATATATAGTACTAAGGTACATGGCCTCAGGACTAAAAATCCATGAGTAGTACTTAGGTATATAGCCTCAGGACTGTAAATCCATCTGTGGTAATTTGGTGCATCTCATCAGAACTACAACTCCATGAGTAGTACTTGGGTACTTAACCTTAGAACTAGAAATCTATGTGTAGTACTTAGGTACCTGGCTTCATAACTACTAATCCAAGTGTAGTACCTAGATACATAACCTTAGGATTACTAATTCATGTATTATACTTAGGTACATAATCTCAGGGCTACTAATCCACATGTAGTACTTAGGGACATAACTTTAGGGCTCCTAATCCATGTGTAGTACTTACGTTCATAGCCTCATGACTAAAAATCCATGTGCATTACTTAGATACATAACCTTGGGACTACTACTCCATTTGTTGTACTTAGGTACATAACCCCAGAGCAACTAATGTATGTGCAGTACTTAGGTACATGACCTCAGGGCCACAAATCTAAGTGCAATACTTAAGTATATAACCTCAGGACTACTAATCCATGTGTTGTCCTTGGGTATATAACCACTGATCTACTAATCCATGTGTAGTACTTAAGTGCATACCCCAGAACTGTTAATCTATGTGTCGTCCTTAGGTATATAACCTCAAAACTACTAATCCATGTGTTGTACTTAGGTGCATAACCTCAGAACTTTTAAACCATGTGTTGTATTTAGGTACATAACCACATAACTCAGAACTGCTGAAATCTTGAGTCCTCAACAAGGCCAGATTAAGATCTGAGGGAAGCTTTACATTTTAGGGCATGAGCATCAGTCATATCTCTTTTGTATATGGTAGGAAAAAGCTGCATAAATACTGCAGTAAAAAAGTTGAAGATACAAGCTGGATGGTTCAGTGTAGATACAGAAAAAATGTTATTTCTCACAAAGGATGGTGAAATAGAAAACATTAATGGATTCAACAAATCATGGAGCCAACATAACAATCATGTAAACTGCGGTAATTTTATGGAAGAGGTACACACCATAGAGAATATGAGCCAGGGACACTCAGTTGGTGCTTCAAAGCCACATTCATGATTATAGCTTTTATGAAGTATGTTCAAGAATGTGCATGCCTCGAGTGAAATGCATTTCATGCCTTCACTAATACACCAGAACATGTCAATCACCAGCCAAGCAGATAACATCAAATAAAAAAAAAATGATTGTCGATTGGTGGATTATTTCTTTTATCAGCTCTTGCCACATAGAAGAGTGAATGACAATGGCAGTTTGTTGGAGGATGATTGCTGATGGGCAGTAGGGTATAAAAAACACAAAGGAGTTTTCTTTCATTAAATGATGTGCAAAACTAAAAAAAAAAAAATACACATTTTGCCTAAGCAGAACCCCCCCCCCCCCATGTACTTACACATTGATCGCTTTTCCATCACTGTACAACACACATTTATGTAAAATATGATTTCCAAAAATGTGCATTTTCCTAATACAATACACTGCCATGGAAAGTAAACAGATTTTTGTCTGAAACTGTTATATATATAGATATATATATATATATATATATTTTGCATTTTTGTACTCAGATCTGAAACCACAATGATATTGATTTTTCTGCTTGAGTTTATATCTCTCTGAGTTAAAAGACACCTAATCACTACAGATCTTAAACCATAATGATATTATTTTTTTCTGCTTGAATTTACATCTAAGTTAAAAGAAACCTAATCAAACACCAGTTTAGAATGTGCCATTATCTTAATTATGTGTCTTTGGACAACGTTAATAAGACTTTATGCAGCTTCTTGTTAGGTAATGACTGCAATAGTCCTTAAAGTATGTATGACCAAAACCAAACTTAATTTTTCCCACTTATTGAATTAGGCATCATTTCGATTTGAAAGTCTGATTTTCAGTGAGTACTTGCTTACTAAAACTCCAATACTTTTAGGTAGCCATTTGAAATGTTGGTGCCCATTTTAGTAGGTCCCAAACTAAGGAATGGCTGGAAAAGCAAACTTGCATATATCAAGTCTGAGATGGCCATTTCTCAGAATATTCCTTTTTCTGCAAGGTATGTCAGTCTTGGAGTTGATATATTTAAGTTCATGGGGTGGGCTTGCTCCCCACATTGAGAGGGAGCTGGGGGGCTTGCCACCTTGCAAATAAACTAGTTTAAAGGGGAGAGCGACATTTGATGTTTACACTTTTCCTGCATTTTCAGTTTTCTTTTGGTATGTCAGCACTTGGCATTACAAGTGCCAACATTACAAAAGGCAGTTATAGTTTTAGATAGTCTTTACTATTACTTCAAACAAGTTTGCCAAGCTGAAAAGATGACTAAAATACACATTGTGTTAGTGACAGAACAGTTCTGGTAATATTAAAAGCCAGCAATAACCTGCCCTGTAGTTCTTTAATGGTACAGTTCCCTATCATGCTAGATATCCAGGGGGAGATTCAGTAAAATGTGTTGTCAGCTGCATGGGGTACTCCAGAATCTTACATATAGTTTACACATCTTTCCAATGGTTCAAAAGAGAATGACTTGGGCCTATGCTATTCTGACAGGCCTCTCCATTTCCTTCTCTCTTAGCTTTAGATGACAATTTTAAGAATTTCCTCTTTAGAATTGTAGAAATTATCCCATGGAATCCTAGTGGGAGCATGTGGGAAAGTAAAACTGAATACAGGGAGTAATATTGGTAACTTAGATTAAATGCCACCCCCATATTAATGATATAAATTCTATTATTTCTGTTTTAAAACAAAGGGTCACCAAATTATAATTATAATTACAGTTTTAATCAATTTTAGTATTTAATTTTAATTTAAATTATATTAACACCATAATCATAATATTATATTGATAATTATTTTACCACAAAAACACACACTACATATTATTATTATCTTTATTACAGTATTAACTTTGGCAAGTGAATATCTGGATTTGTCCCTACTTCTTTGTGTCTTCTTTTTTCCTTTCATACTCTCACGTACTGTGGTGGTGGTGCTGCGGTACCATTTCACCTCACAGTAAGATGTCTTGATCGATTCTCAGCTAGAGCGTCTTCTGTGTGGAGACATGCGTGAATGGACGTACCTTCGTTAAAGGTTGTGCATCAGAGCTGGCAACTCAGCACGTAAAAATATACTGCCAATCATTAGCAGACCGGAGTTCCGCTGTGGTGACGCCTAACCGGGAAAGGCCGAAAGACACAACAAAAACAACAACTTTGGATATTCTCACATTTACATATACACATATACACATCCTGTTCAGTCTTTTACAAGTTGTCAACTACAACATGCATGAGCACACACAAAAATGTTTTTTATAATATTTTACTAGTACTTTCCCTTTATTGAAACAATATTGCATCCATTTTAGGATTTTTTTAGGTCTATTTCTTAGATCTTTTAACTGTTAATATATTTTATAGATTTCCCATTTATTTATTTATTGCCTGTCAAAGTTTACAGTCTTGATTGCTACAATTTTGTCATGTTATGTTTTTCAATTGATTTAAATTTGTGTGGTAGTTAATTTCATGTTCTGTTTAAATCCTGTTCACAGTCGGGATGAAAGCACATGAAGTTTTAACTATATTATGCTTAAAGTTTATTCATTTTAAACTAGGCTGCTTATTAAAGTATCTGTCTTTTAAACACAAATGTGTATCATGGAGTTTCTCCTGGGCTGCTGAGCGATGATCCCTTTGGGCATCCTTTTGGTTGATCTTAATATTTATTTGATTCCCTTGGCCATTTTTTTTTTTTGGATTTACTCCAGAATCTCACTCATAGTTTACCCATCCTTCAAATAAAGAAATCCTGAGGACATTTCAAAATCCACTATTTATTCTAAAACTCTGCTGATAAGATTCTACACTCACACTGCATCAAAAGAGAATGACTTGGGCCAATACTATTTTGACAGCCCTCTCTACTTCCTTTTTTCCTACCTTTTTGATTATACTGCAAACAATGTAACAATACTAAACAAGCAATCATAGGAACCATTAAAGGCCTAGTCATAAAGACTTTCAAGTAGATGCACTTAAAAGTTGTTTCTACCATTTAAGAGTACTTAATAGTGTGTGCCTCCTAAATCAAATAGGGTCTTACATGATAGTTCTGGTGTAAATTTCCACCTACCCATGCAATCAAGACTGGCCTGAAAGGCAGACAGAGTCCATCCCTAGGGGGAATCACAAAAAGGTCTTTAATGAGTTCAGTCATAAGTATTCCTTGAAGCTCTGTACCTCTGTGCTATTTGCACCATCACCACCACCACCACTTTTAAGACTCACCTATGTCTTTATTTTATTTTGATGCCTTCATTTTAATAAAACTCTTGTGTTTTATGATACATATTTTTTTTTCACACAAACTCCAACACAACATTTGTCATCCCAGATTTCTAAAATTTTATTAATTTCAAATTGGTACATAGCAGTGATCTACCAGCCATGTCACTGAGACTCAGTGAAGCACACCAGTCTTTTCCACCTCTTCAGGGATAGCACCATAGCCACAAATTCACCAAAGTTACACCTTCGGCATGTCATCAATATTCTCCCTATCCATTGTGAAATGAGACCACCAGCCATCACATCTAACCACAGAACTCAGGCCAAGTCTATGACCGTCATTACAATTTCCTCTCTCATATAGCATTGTGAAATTTAAAAGTGTTCCTCCTTTGAGTGCTAGTCACCAGGACTGCTATTTACACCATAGACCTCAACTTTCTCTTGAACTCCTACAAAGAAACATTTGTTTCCATTCACCACCAGCACGGCAGCAAATTTAAAATAGATCACAATCATGGAATCCTACTATAACAAAAAAAAATCTACCCCTAGAGAATAAACCTGAGATCCCTCCATCTAGGGATAATCTCAAAAAGATCTGCAATGAGTTTAAGCATAAGATCAAATCCTGCAATGGTTAAGAGATTGGCATAATGGCTAAGGTGTTTACCTTCCAGACACAAGGTACAAGGCATTGTTTCTCACAAGGGGTAATTGGGTTATCATTAAAATGGTCCAAAAGGGCAGTTAGCCTAGTACTAATCTATGAAAGTATGAGGTGAATTGTGTAACACCTGCCAAAGACAACCATAAAGCCTTCTTTAATTATTTTATTAGTCTCTGAAACAATACTTGGTACTTCACTGAGTTGATCTCTAATCCTGCTGCCTTTTCAGATCCAAAAGGCATTGCTAATACAGTCACAGATAAATTTAGCTCTAATTTCACCTGCTCTCCTCTCCCTGCTTACCCACCTTTGCAAACTTGCTCCCACAACCTCAAAAAATTATCCTGTAACAGGTCCTAAATGCCATCTCATATAAAAAAAGACTAGCTCCATGGGGCCTGACAGTATACCTAGATACATGCTGGTTAGCATTAAACATGGAGTCACTGCTCACTTATCAGGATCTCAACTGGAAATGTGACTGAATCTTGAACAGCCGTAGTGATACCCCTACACATGGGTGGACACGCCAATATCCTGGGCAACTATACATATATCAGCCCTACCCATATTATCTACAAAACATTAGAGTATAACAAAGCTCATAATTTATGACACAGGTGGTATAAAATCCCTCAGTCCTAAACAATTTGGCTTTGTGAAGTGTAAGTCCTGTCAAATGAGTTTGGCAGACTTTCTAAGAGTGTGATAAACACTAGATAATGGACAGTCAGTGTACTTTGTCTGGCCAAGGGGTTTGACACTATCCCTCATTCTGGCATCATAAATAAGTTGTCCCAATTAAATGTCAACACCTATAAAACCCAGTGGATCACAAACTAGCTGACAGAAGAGCCCATGTAAGTATTAGGATCATGGTTTCCACCAAAATGCATAGCGTTATACCTTAAGGGTCCCATATTGTATCCACTCCAATTCACTTTCCTCCAACATGCATAGTGTTATACCATAAGGTCCCATACTGCATCTGCACCTATTCAGATCATGCTTCTCAGATGTTTAGGATGAACAAGTTTACTGACAGCTACAGATTTGGTGGTCCTTTCATTAGTGATCCAACTCATTCACAGGAGCTACACTGAGGTTGTGCCACCTTTCTCAAGGAAAGCTGGGTCAGTTATTCCCTGGGTAAATTTCAGGGTAGCCATCCAGACATCCAGGTTCTGTTTGAAGGATGATAATGCATTGCACTACTTAATCTGAAGGGGCATCTTATTTCAGAGAAGGTGATGCAACCCATAAGGAACCTGCTTTCCTCTCAATATGTCTGTCTGTCTGCCTCTCTCTCCCTCTTTCACTCCATCAAGTTCTATTTATCTGCTGGTGACAATTTAGGTCTTTAGTTCTGGTGTTTGCCATACTGTTAGACTTGCTGAGATGTGTGAGATCAAGAACAACAGGATCTCTAATTGCGTGGTTGACAAGGCACAGATCACCACTCAAGCATCTATAAGATGCTGAGCAAAGGGGTAGAGCCTCTAACTGCTTTTGGAAGCTCAGGATCTTTAAGCCTGAAATCTTCAGAGACAGAAACCGCTGGGCTTTCTCAAATTATGTGATACCATGAGTGAGGTACATCCTGAAGGGGATATTGTACTCTACAACTGTGAATAAAAGGGAAAAATGACATATTTATTTCAGATCAATATACCCTTGGCTATTAGTTTGGCTATGTTGAAGGATCCTCTGATTACTAATGGCATATTATAACCAGGGAAAGGGAGCTGCCAACACAGGTACCCAGGTTCCTGACTATTTTCTCATTTAGTAACAGTATTATACTTGTCTACAGATTAATTTCAATCAATCAACTCTTTCATTGACTGCGGATTGATTAAAAAAAAAAAAATGGCTAAAGCACGCACTTTCAACTCTTGCCCCTCCCATGTGGAGTGACAACACCACAATCCCCAAACTTAAATATTACTTTTCCAGGGTCATATAATTGTGGGGATAAAAGAAAACTCCACTCTCAGTGAAAGCTGTTTCATCCATATTTCTTTGATCACTTCGCACTAGCTGAAATGGCTGTTGATCGAAAGACAAGATTTCTGTCTATAGTATATGCTGAGGAAAAGGGTTCTATGAAAAGATGAAATGATTATACACTTTTTTTTTTACCATTTTGATTTGTACCCATAATTGTTAAATCAGGTACTAATATTTTTTTTCCTGAAGGAAATAGGTATCAGTGGGGTCTTGGAAAACAGCACCCAGTTGCTGTCATCTACAAAATTAAGTTAGCTACAGCCTTGGTTCTTAGTCTGCAGATCAAACAAGTAAATATTGAGAAAGAGGGGTCCCATTACAAAGCCCAGGGGTACTCCAGTGGTTACTTTCCTACTTTTAGGTGAGGTACCTGCCACACAAACAATGTGGTTCTTTTAGCCAGTTTGCTATTCACCTTACACATAAGATTCTATTTTTAAAGCATTTAGTTCACTTACAAGGCCTTCATTTGGTTGTTGTTTGTCTTTCGGCTTTTCCCGGTAAGGGGTCGCCACAGCAGAACTCCAGTCCGCTAATGATTGGCAGTAAATTTTTACGAAACACCGAGGTGCCAGCTCGACACTCAACCTTCAACAAAGGCATGCCCATTTACGCACGCATGTCTTTCAAACGCTACCCAACCGTGGAGTGGACATGCAGACTCCACACAGAAGGCACTCCCAAGCCCAGCCGAGAATCGAATGGGAGAACCTCTTGCTGTGAGGTAACAATGCTACCGCCGTACCTGGTGTAATGTTAAAAGTTTTGCCTGAGTCAAGATATACTGTGTGAGCAGCATGCTCATTGTCAGCCACCTGTGAGATTTTCTTAAAGAAGCTAGCGAGATTTAATAGAAGATCTGCCTTTAACAAAACCAAACTGTTAAGGGCCAAGCCTAATTTACTTGTTTATTGATTTATTTCTCTTTGTTTAGCTTAAAGGTCTGACTCAGCATAAAAACTACCTCTTTTCAGCAAATGCCCTGGGATAAAAGCTCCATAAGTGAAACAAAACAATGTTTCAGATATTACATGTACAATGAACAGTTCCAAGAAGATAAACAATGAAATGTAAGAAAAACACATTTACAAATGGAAGATTTTTTTCCAAGATATGACAGAAAAATTAAAACACAGAACAAAATAAATCAAAAATCAGGAATTTATATGGGCAACAAATTAGGATGAAAATAGAAGAAAATGCAAAACATATGTACAAATGAAAAGGAAGGGAGAGAAAGTGCATGTTAGATGTCAGATAATATTACCTACTGTATACATGTAATCTGAGAGAGTTTAATTTGCAAATAAGAAATGTTTATCTTTTGTGTTAGTGGAAGGGTTTAGTGAGCTGTTATTAGCAGAAATAATTGATAAGATCAGTAATGATATGTTTCATTGTTTTGCATATTAAGGTCAGAATATGATGCCCTTATTCTACAGGAAGGTTCCAGGTACCCTGATTCCTGGTGTTAAGGCCATGGTCTTAAGAAAATGTAAAAAGTGCAGTGTAGTACTGTTTGGGAAACAAAAGCACACCTATGCCTACTGTCTTGATAGCATCCCCTTAAAGATAATGTCATTATCTGTGAAGTAGGGCTTTTCATATCTACCAAGCTCTCATTTTACCAACATATGTTGACTATCATTAGGTAAGCATTCGGCCTTGCACAGCTAATGGCTAAAGGCATATCATCGACATCCATAAATGTCATGGTTCTTATCTTCTCCTCCCTGATTAGACCCTTAAGAGAATATAATGCTCTCTTACACCATCTCAAAGCTGTGTTCCTGTTCTCAGTATCATATAGGCTACTGAGCGGTGACCTCTGCCTTATATATAGAGCTTCTACAGACCTTATACTGTCAGACTAATTTCACATTTTCAAGTCCAATGGCATCATAAGCACATCTCAAGGGATCGGAATCTCTTTTGCAACATAAATAGAACATGCTGGAGGAAGAGGATTGTATCACAGAGAATACCACTTTTATGGAACCATCTTCCACACCAGGTAAAGCAAAGTACTTCTCTTAGACTATTCAAATGTGATTTGGATGAAGAATTGATAACCCCAAAATCACCCCGGTTTAGCACCCGTGTTCCTAAGGGAAAACATGTAAATGTCCTAACATATCCTTGTTCAGCCTGTCTCTGGGTTATTTGTATTCAGCTCTGGGTTATTTGTATTCGAAATATAAAGGCTAAATCCTGCCATTGGAATGTAAGTTTAGGCTTCTTAAGATCCTCACAGATCAATAGCTTATTGAGTGCCTGTGACCATAGAAATCAATTCATGTGCCCATTTAATCCTGAATGGAAATCTGGATCCAAATGCACTTGCCATTCACACAGCCCCCCCCCCCCCACACACACACAAAAAAAAAGATCTTGTAAATTCCACCGGTTTCATTTAAAAAAAATCAATCATAAAAAATAAAACTTCATTAAACTGGACTGCACATTTCTGGGTTTGTTTTGCTAGTAGGGCCATGAAATCTACTTTGATCTTTAAACCATAACTCATCTAAATGCCATTATTAAAAAGGTCTTCATTTATATATTTTCAAAATTTACAGGAATCATATTTATAGATTCCACAATTGGAATACGTTCATGGGTCAGTACTAGGTTAGATGCCCTTGCAGGCCATGTTAAGTCTAGCCAAGTTCCCTTTTTGTGCTCGAATGGACCTGTCCCATGTGGCTAGAGACTGGCCTTACCTGTCCCATGGTTGATAATTACATATTACCCCTAATACGAACAGCTGGATCATTCCATAGATAAGGGGATACATGCATGAGATAAATCATTTTGGAGATCTCTCTGTCTATTAGTAGTATAGAAGGCAGTCCTGGGGTAAATTTTCTCCTTTCCATCCATAGAATGAATATGGACAGGGATGAACTCTTTTTATATGGATGGGGGGGGGGTCTCTCCAGAACAGCAGTATCACCTGCAAGATATACCTGTCCCTCCAAACCTTTCTGTTGATGTTGCAGAAGAGGTTTAGATCTCTAGACTGAGTCTTTCTGATGCCATTTGACATGCAGTAAATCCATCAGTATTGTGTTGGAGGATGCCTTGTATACCAGACACAGGACAGTTCTCAGTAGTCTGTAGGATACCAAGTATAGTGACAGGGCTTTGGGTCAGTCCATGTAAGAAATGTTGCTTAAGCCTTGTATCCTTTCAGTAAGATATCTCTGTGGGCATTCCAGGTGTTGCATGTGTCTAGACAGATACATGCCAAACGGGGCATTATATTCAATGCCTTGCCTAATGAGGGCTGAGTGAAATGGGCAATGATATGTCTAGATTTAGACACAGTACCTTTGTTTATAAGCTGGACAATATAGGATGTTCTTACAACAATGGACACATCTTGGTCAAACACTAAGTTACTGTCTGCATAAGTTACCAAATCCTGGACAACTGTGCCAACTCGCAGGGTTGCATTGTTAATGTGGTAGTTCCCTAGATAGCTAACTTCCCAAAGGATACAATAATGAATGCTTTGGCATTTAGTTTCAGTCCATAATTTTGGCATCAGTTTTTTATTTGGGACAACCTTCCCACAGGATGGCAATGTCATTTGGGGATTTAGTGACTACTCCTAGCTTGTAGTCATCTGCAAACTTAGTCTTCCAGAGCCCTTTGGCATTTGCTTTTACTTCAGAAAAGTAAATGCCAAATGTGAGAGGTCACAGCATAGAACCCTGGGGCACTCCACTGGTGACTGGTCTCTTTGTGGGCATATCTTCCGCTATTTTTATTTCCTGCATCTGATATGTGAACCAGCTGGCAGTAGGTAGCATAGGGTTTATTTAGCTTTCGTACTATGCCTGAGTGGGGAATTTTGTCATAGGATCATAGGAGGTTACAAGGCTATTGGCCCCGAGGTTATTTTTAAGCCTAGCTGTTTCAACCCAATGTAATACAGTAGAGGTAGTAGGCAGTGCCCAAGATTGCATTTAGTGATGACTGCCCATGATCAGGAGGGTTGTGGGCACTATCCCTGGTAAGAATTTACAGTGCCCTATCCACTCATCCAGGTTCCTCTTGAACAGTGTCATACAGGTGCTCTGTTTCACATGAATTGATGGCCTGTTCCAAAGACATGGCAGTCATTGAGTCACTAAGAGATAAATCTGTCCCTCCAGCATGTCTTGTTTAAGTCACAGGCCATATTTAAGTCCCTGGAATGAGTTGCCCTAGACCCATTTGATTTACGGATTTGCAGTTAAGTTCATTAGGTTTGGGTTGCTCTGTAGGCAAGGCATAAGTCTCCCCTAAGAAGTCTGTATGATATGGAGTATAGTAACAGGAATTTTAGTCGGTCTGTGTAAGCCACATGCTGGAGGTCCTTGATCTTCCTTGTTAGAAACCTCTGATGATTGTCTAATTGTTGTAGGTGCTTAGTATGGTACATACCGAATGGGCATTATACTCAATTACGGCCCAGATAAGTGCTGAGTATAGATGGGTTATAACTTATTTTGCTGTCGAGGCAATGCCTTTACTAATCAAGTAAGCTACATGGAAAGCTTTCCTTACAATGTTAGATATATGGTAGTCATAGTTAAGGTCACTGTCAGCCTGTGATCCCAGGACCCTTACCACTTCATTGGTACTTAAGCTATTGTTATTGATTTGATAGCGTGAAAGTACATTGTTTGTGCCAAAGGGAATGATGATGCATTTTTTGCATTCAGTTTGAGACTCTGATTAATACACCAGTCATTGGCCTGTGCAAGACCATCCTGGAGTATACTGGCATCATTTGGGGATTCAGTGATTGCACCTGGTTTGCAATCATCTGCAAACTTGGTCAGCCACAACCCTTTAGTTTTGACCTGAACTTCTGTGAAGTGCATACAAAACAGTAGGGGGCCCAGCAGTGACCACTGGAGCACACCGCTGGTAACTGGTCTGCTGGTTGATGTAGAGTCACCCACTTTGATAGTGCGTGTCTGGTTTGTGAGCCAGTTGGCAATCCATCATACAACAATGGGGTTTATTTTCAGTTTGCAGTGTACAGAGATTTGCCCTCATTAATAGCCTTGCTCACCCTTTCAAAGAAATCTACCACATTTAACAGGCAGGATCTGCCCTTCACATTCCATGGTCTTACAAATGAGGTTGCTCAGGATTATGGGCCTGTAATTCAACAGATCTGTTGCTAGGCCATCTTTGTGGAGGGGAATAACTGTAGCTGTTCTCCAGTCCACAGAAACAAAGCCTGCAGTTAGGCTATAATTGAAAAGGGTACTTAGTGGTGATGCCCGTTCATTTATTTATTTATTTATTTAACATTTATTTTATCAGGATAAGTCCAACTGGACATCATGTGCCCTTTTCAGTGGAGTCCTGGGGAGAAAAGCTCCAAAGAAATAACAGTGTACATACATGCTTTAGATAACAATAAAACCGGCATACAAGATAATAGAAACAATGAAGTACAAAAACAATTATGTAGAACAATAAGATACTCAGCAGTAGTACCATTATTTACAATATATACAAAAAATACATTTCAGGTGAGAGTATACTGTATGCATTAAAGGCTTCAACAGATCACTTACATATGGAAAAGTGGGTCTTCAAAGGGGGTCTTTGCAGTTGCAGAGAGAGTTAGTATTGAGGTGTAATTTAAGAAGGCCTTTGAAGGTGCCTGTGTGACTTTGTAGCCTGAGTTCAGGTGGGAGGGTGTTCCATGCTTTGGCAACATCATGGGAGAATAAGGCTTCCCCGGAACTGTTATTGCATGGATTAACTTCAATCAGGTATTTGATACATGAACATAGCTCTCTTTTAGGGTTGTGAAAGTTTAGCATGTCGGCAAGGGCAGGGCACTTCTCTGGATGGAAGATAATTTGATGGGCTATGATCAGTTGGTGGTAGCGTAGGAGGTTTGGAAATTCTAACCAGTGCAGTTTAGTTAGGGATAGGCAATGGTGGGAATGTGATCTATTATTGGCAGCGAACCTAGCTATTTTACTGTAGCATGTAGAGAGTTTGTTCAGGTTGGTTTTGTTAATATTAGTAAGAACTGGAGTGGCATAAAGTAGTGTTGATAAGAGATGAGTTCTGGCTATTGTTGTTCTAGTCTCAGGGGTTAGGAATAGTTTGCAACGATATAGGCAACCTAGTTTTTTATGGACTTTAGAGATAGTTTGGGATACGTGCTTGTTGTATTTAAGTTGATGATCAATAGTGATGCCTAAGAGATTAGCCTCAGTTACTGGAGTGATGAGGGTGCCATTGGTAGATATGATGGTAAAGGTGGCATTGCAGTGTTTGGTTGGGTGGAATAGTATTAGCTGTGTTTTTTTGGGATTTAGTATTAGTTGGCAGTTGTTTAGCCAGTTCTTTACCTCAGTGAAGGATTCTTGGGCTTTACTTTGAAGTAATTGGATGTTTGTTGCTGAGCAGATTAGGGTAGTGTCATCCATATACTGGACAATGTTGGCTTTAGTGGTAGCTAGGTGGAGATTATTTGTAAATATGTTGAAGAGAAGGGGGACAAGGATTGAATCTTGTGGGACACCACGTGACAGGGAGTGGGGGGATAGGGAGTTGCCCCATTTGACAGATTGTGACCGGTTGTTTAGGTAACTGTTAAACCATTGTAGAGGGGGGTCATCAAGATTGAGTTCTGCTAGACAGGTGAAGAGTTTGTTATGGGAAACTGTATCAAATGCCTTGGATAGGTCTAAGAAGGTGGCAGAGACCAGCTTTCCTTGGTCCTTGTGCGAGTTTATGGTATTGGAAAAGTTAATTAGGGCAGTGTTGGTGCTATGGGAAGGTCTGAATCCATGTTGGGTTTTAGTTAGAAGGTTGTTGGTTAGCAGGTGGATAAGGAGTTGGTGGTGGATACATTTTCTAGAATTTTTGAGAGAGGTGATAGGATTGCAATGGGACGGTAGTCGGAGAGGTCAGTAGATGGACCTCCCTTGTGGAGGGGGATGATATATGAGGTTTTCCATAATGAAGGAATAGTATGCAGGGCGATAGATTTGTTAATAAGTAGGGAGACTGGGTAGGTGATGGCCTTGGATGCAATTTGTAGATATTTAGCTGGAAGACTGTCGGCAGCTAGGGTGGTAGTTTTGAGTTTAGCTAAGAGATTGTGAATGGTAGATGTTGGTACTGGGTTGAGTGTGAAGGGTGTGGAGTTGGTCTGGTAGTTTAAGGGTTGAGGTTGGGTTGTGGGTGATATTGCACTTACCAGGTTCAGTATTGAAGAGGTAAAGTAGTTATTGAAACTAGAGGCTATATGTGAATCAATACCTTTGATATCTGGGGGTGGTGTGATGACTTTTCCAGGCTGGAGGATTTTGTTCACTGCAGCCCAGAATTTCTGTGGGTTGTTGTTATCTTTCCTTTGTAAGGAAATATAGTGGTTTATCTTGTCCAACCTGACCTGTTTTTTTTGCTTTATTTCTGAGCTCAGCAAAGCTTTGTCTAGTTTCGGGAGTTTTGTATTTTTGCCAAGTTAACCAAGCTTTGTCTCTAGTCTTGAGTAAGATTTTTGTGGCTTTGTTTAACCAGGGAGCAGGGTTACTTTGCATTCTTATTGTTTTCAGTGGGGCTAGTTGGTTTAAAATCCCTAGGAATTTGGCATTAAAGTATTCTACTGCAATATCCAGGAGAAGGGTTTTTATAGGAGCACAGTCACAGGATTTTAGGGCTTCTGTGAATTGTACTGGGGAGAAGTTTTTGTGGGGGCAGATTTTTAAGAGAGCGGGGGTGTTGGTAGATTTTAGTTTGTGCCGAAGGAGAAAGGTTGGGTTATGGTCACTGAGGGAATCAGGTAGTATACCGGATAGGTGGTCAGTATTGGGCTGTTTAGTCAGGATCCAGTCTAAGGTGGATTCACGTTTGGTGGTTTTGTCAATTCATATGGATGAGTGTATGAGTTGTACGAAATTAAATAGGTTTATGTGGTTAGTGGCTATGGGTGAGTGTATTGTTTTCCAGTCTATGATGACATCACCTAGGAGTACAGTTTCTTGGGACAGGGAATGGGAAGCCCAGTGGAGTATAAATTCTAGTGTCTTAATGCTGTCTCCTGGTGGTATATAAATGCTGAGTAGGTTTAGTTGTTTGTATTGATTCAATAGGATTTTGGTGAATAGGGTCTCGGCAGTGTTGAAATCTGTGGTTTCTTTTTGAAGTAGCTGAACTTTTAAATTGGATTTGTAAAGAAGGGCAATGCCACCACCTTTTCCTGTGAGGTCTGTCTACTCTTAATATATTGAAACCAGGTGGAGCTATGAAGTTATCTTTAATGTGGGGTTTAAGCCATGTTTCTGTAATCACTATAATATCTGGGTTATATACAGAGATGGTTCCATGTAACTGTTCTATTTTATTTATGATACTGCGAATGTTTAGGTTTAGTATGAGTAAATCAGTGGATTTGTGTTTAAATGGGAGATTAGGGTCAGGTGTGATATGGGCATTGTTTGTTGGGCCAGGGTTGGGGTGAATATCACCTCCTATTAGTAGTTGAGCTGCAATTTTGGTGATGGTTTTAAGGTAGACTATAGTTAGGAAGTGGTATTTGAGGCTACGGTGTTTTTTAGATTGTGAGGTATAATAGATAGGAGAAGTGAGTTGTAAGATTAAAGGGTAATAGATAATTAGTTGTGTGGGCAGCCACAGTGGTGCAGCGGTTAGCATTGTTGCCTCACAGCAAGAGGTTCTCCAGTTCGATCCTCAGTTGGGATGCCTTCTGTGTGGAGTCTGCATGTCCTGCCTGTGGTCGCGTGGGTTTCCTCCGGCTGCTCCGCTTTCCTCCCACATCCCAAAGACATGCTGTAGGTGGATTGGACACTCTAAATTGGCCCTAGTATGAGTGCGTGTGTGTGCTTCCTGTGGAAGGTTGGGCGCCGGGCTGGCAACTCAACACTGTAAAACTCCACTACCAATCATGAGCAGACATGTGATCCGCTGTGGCGACCCCTAACCAGGAAAAAGCCGAAAGAAGAAGAAGAAGATAATTAGTTGTGTGTTTGCAGGTATGGAGGGATTGTTTGTGGTTTGTGGTGTATGGTAGGATGGGTGATTTGATACAGTACATGGTGTTAAGTGGGTGGTGATAAGTGGTAATGATGGTGATAAAGTAAAGACAGATGGATAGAGAAGGCAAGAGTAATGGGATGATATGGTTGTGGGAGAGTGGTGTTGGTAACATGGTAATTTAGTTCTCTGTGTTAGAGGCCTGTGGATGGTTGTAGAAGGAGAGGAGTTATATGAAGTTTTGTGGTTAGAATAGAGGGAGTTTTGGGTTTGATGGAGTGAGAGTGTGATTTAATTTTAATTACATGCAGTATAAACAAAATCTTTTAAGTTATACAATAACAACGTCAGGCAGAATACAATTAAAATAAATATTTCAATGTCAAAATAGAAAAGATAGTAAATGTATACAGTAGTAGGGTTTCTTATACTATTGATATTCTATTCAGATACAGTTAACTAACTAATTTATACAACATATAAAACAGATGTTGTTGCCCTTAGGTTTATTTCTTACTTGTGCGGGCACGAATCCTGTTTGTTGCTTTTGTACAGCATAAATAAAAATAAGAAAGAGTGCAAACTGGCGAAAAAAGGATAAATTTGTTTAGGAGTTAAAACACACTTTCCTTTATTAAAACACTTCCATCAAACAACATGAACGCCTTGTATTAACAACTCGCGTTTTCATCCAAAATACTCAGACTTCATCAGATACATACTTCACAACTCATTAAATATATTTATACTATTCCTGAGAATTATAAACCAATTAGAAATATGAAATTGAATCCAATTGGTTTATAATTCTCAGGAATAGTATAAATATATTTAATGAGTTGTGAAGTATGTATCTGATGAAGTCTGAGTATTTTGGATGAAAACCCGAGTTGTTAATACAAGGCATTCATGCTGTTTGACTGAAGTGTTTTAATAAAGGAAAGAGTGTTTTAACTCTTAAACAAATGTATCCTTTTTTCGCCAGTTTACACTCTTTCTTACTTTTATTGGTGCTTTTGTGAGTGCTTTCTGCAACTTTTGTTTTATTTTGTACAGCATATAAGAAGTGCAGCACACCTAGGGTACACTTCTGAAAAAATAACAATATAACCAACAAGAAGGGACTCACATTCCTAAATACAGAGCTAACTACACTAGTATAATACCTATCATAACCAATGGTAAGATGAAAGTAACTGACCAGTTATGACAACAATAGTCCACAACCACTGCCGTATGTCAGATATATTATGTCAATATACCCACAATAGAAGCATGAAATAAAACCTTGTTCCCACCATACAAGCCAAAACTTGCTGGGTGATCAAATAATGAGAACAGACAAAAATAGTATGTATAGATACAATCCAGATTAGGATAAATCATGTACAATTGTGGTAAACAATTCCCCACCTTTACTAATGAGTAATATAATCCCCTACACAAATATATAAAAATATCTTACAGTGACCAACAGAAAGCCGTACAGATTCTAAATACCACACCATATCACTCTATACTCTATGTTAATTTACATTAAAGAATTACTGTCACTTGTTTACATAAGACAGTGGTACCACATACAATAGATATGATAGTCTCAAAGAATAGAAAATGACAGTGTTCATCAAACTCGGGTGACAGAATACTTCCTACTGTTCAAATAGTTCAAAAAAAATATGGGCAACTCAAAAAGCCCTTGTCCCATTTAAACAGTTACCACTTGGCAACGATGTTCACAGTTCCAAAAACTTGAAACAATCACACATGTATAGGCATTTAGTAATGGTTGCTGTGGCCCTACAATGGTACTCACAGTTCCAAAAAAATAAAGGCATTCATTAAATCCACATACATAAGCGATTGATGATGTTTGCTATTGAAAGTGTTGTCAATAATGAAACTGCTCCGTAGTTGTTGAAATGGCGAGCCTCGCCAAACTCAAAAAAGTCAATGACTTCCACAAAACAGTTTAATTAAGAATGCTACCAATGGCCAATGCACATCCGAAAAGTACTTTAACAAGATACACACAGTCCCGGACATACCATATCATTCCCATAAATTGGCCTAAATGGAGTGTTCGTCTTTAGCCTGTTTAGAAGACAGCCTGGCATGTCATCTGATCCCATAGAGGCAGTGTTCTTTGCCTTGAACAGAGCTTTGAGGACCTGTTCTTCAGATATTTAAGGGGGGAGGAAGTTTGTGGGAGAGTTTGTTGTAAGTTAGGAGTGGATAAGGGAGTGAAATTTTCACCAAACCTATCCGTTATCTCTGTGGGGTCAGTGTGTGTGATACCACTGGCCACCAGTCTTGCACATACTTGGGTCCTACCCTTTAGGTTATATACATAGATGTAAAATGCCTTATGGTTTTCCTTGGCAGCACTTGCTAGTTTTCTCTCAAAGGAGCTCTTGGAGGATTTGACAATTTGTCTTATTTGCCTGTTAAGGCTGACAAGGGTGCTTTTCCAGTGTTGGGTCCTTGTCTTTGTTTTCTTGGACAGCAACGTTTTGGGTTTATTGTAGAGTTTTTGATGCTGGAAGTCCACCATTGCAGTTTGATTTTACTTGGGGCTCTGGCTTTGATTCTGTCTGGTGCAGCCGAGTTTATACACTTGTGCAAGTGATTGTACAGGGCTTTAGTGCAAGCTTTGGTGTAGTTACTACTTTCCGCTTTGGGCGGGTTTTGGAATGCATTTGTACCTTCACCTAGGAGAGTATAGTTTGCCTTGGTGAAGTTTTTTAGCTTGATTTCACCCTTTGTGAATTCTGGTGTTAGTTACAGTTCAAAGGTGACTAATTTGTGGTCAGTTTTAACTAATGGGGGTCCAACGGTTTTAGCAGTGCACCTGTTTAATATGCTGGTGAGGACCAGATCTAGAATGTTTATTCCTTTTGTTGGGGTATGGACAATTTGCTCTAGGGCATTTGAATTCACAAAGTTGAGGAACTTTTGTGCTAGTGAGTTTGGGCTAGAGTAGGTTTCCCACTTGATGGTGGGATAATTAAAATCCCCCATAACCAGTGTGCTTGGTAAAATTTGGATTGTCTTTAGTTTGGTTAAGTAGGCTTCATGGGTGTTGTGATGCATGCAGGGGGATCTATAACTTGCTAGGACTTGAATGGGGGTCTTACCCACCATAACCTGGACCTGGAGTAACTCCATGGAGTTGTCCAGTCTAACTAGATGTGAGGTGAATTGATTTCTAATATAGATTGGAACACTACCTCCTTTTGTTTACACACATTCATTTTGCAGTCTAAAGATGTGGAAGACATTGTAGTCTGGCAGGGCTGGGGTACTGGGGTACTCTCTAAGGCCTTAAACCAGGTTTCTGTGACTGCACATATCCGTTATCTTCTTCTTCTAGTGATAGAAGTGTATCCAGGGAGCGCAGTTATTGGTTTAAGCTTATAGCATTCAGCAGCATGACCCTTATTTTGTTCTGATTGGTTAATTTCATATTGGTAATATTGTTTTTCAGACCTTTCCTATAAAAGGCACTAGGGTGAGGCAAGAGACTTCACAGCAGATAAAAGCCTAGGAGTACCCGGTGCAATCTTTCTCTGACAAATCAGCAAGGTTTGTCAGCCATGGCTTCCCAGACAGACAGGAACTGCATCCACTTGGAATGACACCAAAAACTAAGCCAGTTATTGAAATCAATAATTTTTTGTTTATACTGTGGCTTAATTTTAGGTGAGAGTAGTATGCTGCTCAAGGCTACATGCCTGGGACACATGCTCAGGGAGCTTGACCATGTCTGTCTTCATATAGTCCAATAAGATATGTCTCAGGTCATTCTCACAATGAACTATGACAGAGTCATAATGGTACTTGTTGCTGAGAGACCTGAGTGCATGAATGATCTGGGGAAGCCTGACACTGGACAGGCAGCTGACCATGAGTTTCTCCTTGTCCATCCTAGTGAGTGGGGCATCCATGTGTCTCATTATTGAGTCTCTAATGTCAAGAAAACTTGTTGTTTGAGTGTTATGCCTTACGGGCAGGGTGAGTGAAACACTGGTGTTGCTATGCGTCATGGGTGCTGTGGAGACTTTATTAGCTGTAGCAGACTTGTGTTTTGGAAGTCTCTGGTGATTCTGTAAGTTTTTCAAGAGAACCTCTATGTATTTGGATTCATGTGTTTGATGCATACTATGTGCATGAGTATTGGTATGTGTATGAGTAGTGGCACTTTGTGAATATGTAGTGGTGGGTGAGATGACAACCTTCTCCGTGTTACTGTTTTGAATGAGAGACAGAGCATGGATTTTAGATTCTTGGTACAAATACATCTCTCACACTCTGTACTAGACTGTGTTATTAGCAGAGGGTTGTCGGTGTACATGAGGCAATTGTTCCACTGCTGCAAGAGACCCAAATCAACAACCTTGGCAGGAGAAACAAGAGTAGTTCAACTGTCCATAATGCTAGGTTGAAGACTGTTGTCACTAGGAGTGGCTTTTCAGAAACAATCACGGAGGAGATTGGCAAATGGACATTTCTGCCTGGATTTTAAGGGAAAATTTGTTAAATTTAACTATCCAGCTTTGGCGCAAAATTGCACTGTAGTGTGCTGTGCTGCGTAACACACAAGCAAGCTCAGATGCAGGGCCTAAATACCAGAAGCTAAAACTTGAAAAAAAACTCTAACAAAATTCAAAAGGACCAATGAGGATGCATATTCCAAGCCCTAGACCAGCCTATATTTACAAGTCAGGTGCCAATGAAACACAATTCTCTCACAAAAGTGCAGATAGGCTCCTTTCAATCCAAAATGGCCTGGAAAACATTCTCAGAACAAACAAACCACTACAAGCAGATCCAGAGCAGCAGACCTGGATCTGGACTGTGCTACACCTACTAGCTACCCTAGTTTCAGCAAGGCCGAGCTTTGGCCAGGTGGAGGTATGTGATTTGTACTATTTTGCCTTCCTCCATTGCTTTGGTGACCTTTCCAAAAAATCTACCAGGCTGAGTAAGCATGATCTGCCTTTGAGGAATCCAAACTAAACTGGCTCCAGTGTTTGAAGGTTCCCTATTGTCCTGATCGATTAGTTCCATGAAAAGTCTTAGATAGATAGAGAAGGAAGGGCTTATCCCCCGCCCAAAGTAATACATAATAAGCACGGACTTGATTTGGGTAACATAGATTATGTGGAGGGGATGGATGTGAACACTAATGATGACAATAACACCAGTCACCCTTTGGACATATCCCCTTTAAGAAGAAGTGAGGGGATAGCCCAGAAACAAGGGCACCCAGTGAATAATTATTCTTATCATCCTCAGGGGGGGCAGGCTCAGAGGGAAATGTTGGAATTACAACCTGAATTAAACACACCATTTCCTATTTATTTTCTTTCAGACAGTCAGAGGGAGACACAAAAAGGAGACACTTTGCAGCCCATTCTTACAGATGGGATGTTAAATGAAAATATCAATATTGTGGTGACATGTGAGGGTAGAAAATGGATGTGAGGTCATTTTAATATGTTAATATTTTGAACTTCACAGATATGAAATTAAATAAAAGGCATTTTCAGCTGTTTACCAAAGGATTTCAATTTATTCCTACTCGCCCCAGGGCTTTGGTGAAAACACTGGTGGACTTAAAGTTATTTACTAAACAATTAAACTTAAAACTATTTTTAAGGGGCAGGAATACAACAGAACTGAACTCTGCAGAAAGAGTTTGTTTAACCCCCCCCCCCACTCAACCCATCCATGAGAATATTTGAAGAATTGCTAGAGCAAGATATTAGGAGGTTGGATTGGAAGACACTTGGTTAGTAACTTTAGTGAATTTGAAAAAGACCTGTTTCATGATCTCAGGATTATCAATGTGAGGGTTATGAAACTGGACAAGGGGGGGTGGGGTGGTTTTGATACATTCTATGGATTACGAGATGAGCATGTATAATCTTCTGAATGATGAGAATCAATACACAGTGGTTTCAAAAAATGAGATTAATATTGCTTACTCGAAATTTAACTACTTTCTGTTTGACCACGCACTTGTTACAGGGGACCATCCACGAGAAACTGTACAATTACTTGCGTGTGGAAAATCCCAAGATTCCTACAATCTTTGGGATACCTAAAACACATCAGGGGGTTGAAAATCTTAGATCTTAGATTTAGACCCATTGTTCCATCACCAAACCCCTTGCCATTTTTATAAATTACCAACTTAAGGAATTTGTACAGTCATTGACACACATTACTAAAGATTCTTGGGACTTTCTCAAAACTATCACTAGCGACAAATTTAACAACCAAGTCTTGTTGGTCACTATTGATGTGGTGGAATTATTCCCCTAGCATCCCACATGACACTGGTTTGGACTGGTTTGGTGAGGTACTAATGGAAGTACCACATCTGAAGGGTAACATGGTTAACTTGATCCTAGAATTTATGGACACTACATTAAAGAACAACTTTATTTATTTCAATGGGGAATTTTACAAGCAATCAAAGGGGGTGGCTATGGGAGCCAACTGTGCCCCCCTGCTAATTGTGTCTTATATTTCTGGGAGAAAAAATATATATTTGAGACCGATTGGAATAGATTTATTTCCTTTTACATCCGTTACCTGGATGACATCTGCCTCTTTTGGGAGGGGTCAGAGGAATCACTACATGAGTTTCTTGGTTACATTAAAACTCTTCTGAATTTTTGAGATTTACTTACACCTGGTGCTAAGGAATCTAATGCTCTATACAAGCATTCTAAATTCAAATTTTTTTCGTATTAGAACAGGTGGCCACTGATCCCCTGGGAGGCTGCTGGGAGGCTAAGCTTGAGTATAGGGAGCTCTTCTGGAAGCTTACGTTTGACTCAGGAAGGACCCCTGGTTTAAATGACCAAATTAGTATCAACAGTGTATTGAAACTTAGAGCAGCAAAACTGTAATAATAGATACTATGCACACAACCCTTTTATTCTTATTTTAATTCTTGACAATTATTTATGTAAATGCTGATGGTCAAGTTTTAGTTTTAAACTTCATCAGTTTTTAAACAATATTGTTTTTTAGGGATACATTAAGCACTAGTGTTTATGACAGTGTACACCATTAGACATGACATTGTTAATATTTATGATTCTAATTTTTTAAATGAATGTAATAATTATGAAAGAAACATTATAGGGTCCTTTAAATTTTAAAGGTTTTTTTTTTTTTGCTAATTGTTTAAGTGTTGTAGCTGGATTAATTGACATTGGTATTTAAAGCTTACAGTCATTTTTACAATTTGTTGTGATAAAGCCTGGTGATTCCAGGTGAAAGCGCTTAGCTTTGAGATTTCGTGGTTATATTGTGTCACTTCTGTGTGGTTTTACTGGATTATTAAAATTTTGGCTCTGCAGTCCTGCTTGGTCTTGAAATTTTTTTATTGGTTCCATGATAAGTCTTTCCATGGCTTTGCATATGAGCCTGGCTAGACTTGTGTTCTGTAATTGCCTAGGTCCGTGGAAGGTCCTCCCTTATGCAAGGGAATGAATGAAGGTGTCCTGCATTTACTCAGTACAAAACCAGTATGAAGACTGAGATTGAACAGTGTTGTTAGAGATGTGGCTAAATCATGCTTCATGTTATTTAAGATGCATCTGGGGATATTGTCAGGACCCATCAATGCAGTATTTTAAGTTTTTGATAGCACTTTTAGGACTTGGTCTTGTTTGATAGCTGCAGGTAAGCCAGTTTCAGGTATATTTTGAGGAAAAGTCAGAGAAGAGAGAGGGGTAAATTAGAGATAAATGTATTTATTTATTTTATTTAACATTTGTTTACCGGGAAAGTCAGACTTGGAACTAAGCCAATTTTCAGGGGAGGCCCGGGGAGAAATGCTTTAGATGTATGTCTTTGTACCACAAAGCATTTAATTGTAATTAAATTACTTAAAATGAAAACTAAAATTTATTATATTAATTAATGAATTAATTAATCAATTCATTAATTAATTAAAATTAAATTGTAAATGCATGCCATTCCCCAGTGAGGTACTTTTATAAAAAAAAATTTCAAACTCTCATGCATTACAATACACAAAACGAAGGTTCTTTAGTTAAAATGTTTATCAACTTTGGATTACCCACTACTATCTTTTATCTTTCACAATTTTCTTTGTTTCAGGATGTTTCATAATTGTATTCAATAACCATGGTTGCAACAACTCTTATTTATAACCTCTTTTTTACTTAGTCCATTATAGCTTCCACCTCATCAGTATAGTGGATCAAATCAACAGAAAGTCTGGTTAACTGATTTCTAACAACATTCATATTCGTGTAATGTAGGTGATAACTATCATAGTGTAAATAAAACTTTCTGAATTCTGGTTTTATATCTTTATATCAATACTAGATCCCAAGGCCTTAACATAATCATTGAAAAATACATTAACGTGCAAAATAAACATTTTTCTGATGCTGTAAATCTTAAAAGCAAAGTACTTTGATCTATTTTATCTAAAAAACAATTTTTTTTTCTTTCAAAATGAAAAATGATCATCAATAAAACATTTATAAAACAAAGTAACTTGTCAAAAACTTGTTCTTGGATAGCCAGGATTCCTCCTACTCTGCTATAGCCAAGATGACAATGGAAGAGACGTCAGAAAAAATAGGTTACAGATCTGAGTTGTTGGCAGATGTAAAAAGAGATTACAACCAAAAGAAAAAAGTGAATTGCCCTGTCTTGTATAGAATACAAATGCTCACAGTTTTAACATATACCATTAAATCTGTTTTGCTTCTGGTTTTAATGATTACCTTCAACAACTTACTATGTAATTCTGTTGTTCCCTATCTATGGAAAATTTCTCATGTCACGCCAATCTACAAGAAGGGTAGAAAGGAAATGGTATCAAAGTATAGACCAAAACGTTTAACTTCCATACTCAGAAAATGATTTATAAGATGTACTATTGCAGTAATAAATCAGACTCATTGTATGAACCACATCGATGTCAATCAATGCAGCTTTATTACTGGCAGGTTAACTCTTACAAAATTGTTGTAATTTTATAATCAAATGCATATGGCTAATGATTATGGGTTAATGACTGTGTTATTTTTTTAGACCTTGCAAAGGCCTTTGATATGTCATCACGTTAAAGTATATATAATGCGATATGCAAATTAAAGCTAATTATATTGTGGCTTGCTGATGTAGATCAAGCAGTTGTTACAAATGGAAAAAATCAAATTACTTAATGATAAATACTACGGTTCTACAGGGATCTGTTTTGGGTCTATTACTTCTCAATTTAGTATTTTCAGCTATTCTTACAATAACAAATACAGGATAAGTAAGTATGCCAATAATAGTAAACAAGGATTTATTATTACTAATAGCAGCAATGTTCTGTTTAATTCTTATATATGGAGCAAATTTTATTTTGCACTAGTAAAATTGGATTACTCTTTAGTGTAGACAAATGTAATATTATACAATGACTGGCCATTAATATTCAAAAACGAGCGCACTGATTGGTCAGCCCAACCAGTGTGCCCATTGTAAATCCAAGAATATACCAATGGAAAAAGGTCTGGTCACCTGGACATTTTTCCATTAGTATATCTTGTAAGTTTTTACTTTTCTTTCTTTCTTTATTTATTGAAAACAATAAAAAAAAAAAAAGAAACCAGGAGACTTTTAACAAACGAGAGAGATGGTGCAGACAAAATAAAAGGATAATTGGGTACATTCTGCAAAACTATAGAAACTTACCTGATTATCCTTTTATTTTGTCTGTCCCGGCTCTCCCTCATTCGTTAAAAGTCTCCTGGTTTCTTTCTTTTTTGTTGTTTCCAATTTAAAAAAAAAAAGAAAAGCAACGGAGATCTTCCTTTCTCCATTGCTTCCTTTGCACAGCACTACTGATGTACTGTGTAAGTGTGGGAACACAAGTCCCATACACATGCACAGTACATCAGAAAAAGCCCCAGGATACCACAAAAATGTGGAAGGGGAGCATGGAGGCTTTATGCAAAGACATTATTTAAGAAAAGTAAGTATTTTTTTCATAAATAATGTCATTGTATAATAGCAATAACCAACTCCGTGGTTGTGGTATATTGAAATTTACCCACGGTTGGCTTTATTTAATCACTCAGGCTTCGCTCTCATGATTAAACCACACCAACCATGGGTAAATCTTCAATATACCACACCACTTTGTTGGTTATTGCTTAATTATATATTTCAAGGCAACAAAAATTGTAGAACCTATCAAATTAACTGATAATGTCCTTCAAAGGGTACAGCAATATAAGGATCACTGAAACAGTTTCTCCACTGAGCTGCATGCAATCTACTTTACTAAAACAGTGATGAGACAAATGGGAATTACAAACAAAAATTTAACAATAAAAATGTTGAAATTTTAACTACATTGTTTAAAAGTTGCATACAACTCATGTTAGAATACAATAATGCTGTCTGCATCAACACCAAACAGCAAATACAACAGTCAAAATTTGTCAGAGAAATTTCTGAAGAAGGATCAACTATCCTTGTATTAAAACATGCAGTGATAGATGGAAATATACAATAGCGACAGATAGTTAAGAGAAAAATATATGTGTCTTTATTTAATAAGTATCTACAATAATCTTTAAGATTTGAAGAATATCAAATCAGTTCAGCACTTAGAAACAGAGAATGCAGATTTACTGTCCCGAAGCATAATATTAATTTATCAGCATCTTTAATGGCCATAAGAGCTGTTTTACTTTGAAATTAATTATATATTTCATTGAGGCAGTCATAGGACTTAACCAAATTTAAGTTTAATGTAGTCAGCTGGGTAGGTGATTTGGTATTTGATACTGATATTAGTGAGTCAGTGTTCTTTGATGGTTGTTCGACCTGAACAATGTAATAAAACTTCTGCACTTTTAACAAAAGGAAGCAAAGAGGTTGTCATGTGTAATACAGCCATGGTTATTAAACAGATCCTCGGATTAAGCCAAAAACAACTGGTTTCTGCCCTTGATCTCCAGCTTTAAATTGACTGGTCCTTATATTTGTTTAATATACCCCTTGTTGGGTAACCTGAACTCTTTCTTTATGTTCCCATACAGTGAACTTCACAACTTTCAACCTATCTTGTAAATTGATGTAGTGTCCTATAAATGTCTTTCGGCTTTTCCCGGTTAGGGGTCGCCACAGCAGAACTCCGGTCTGCTAATGATTGGCAGTAGATTTTTACGTGCTGGCTTGCCAGGCCTAACGCACAACCTTCAATGAAGGAACGCCCATTCACGCATGCCAACACACAGAAGACGCTCTAACTGAGAATCAAACGTGCAATGTCTAACTGTAAGGTGACAACACTACCGCAGCACCACCACCGCAGTGATGTAGTGTCCTATAACAATTTTAATTGTTTTCTCTTCATCCCAAGTTTTCCTGTCAGTATCCAGCACTCCCTTTTTATAATTTATTTGTCTTGCTTGACCCTCAGTGCCATGTCCACTACAATTTCCTGATTTAATCTCATACCCTTTAACTAAAACGTATACTCTTTAATTCTTCTCTTAACATTTTTGTACTTTTATTTCTTTCACTCATATATGGGAATTTCACCTCTGCATGTTTTAAACTGTATAATGTCTTTAACCTATTTTAGGTTTTTCACCACTTTATCACTGAAAATAGAAACTGTCCTGTACATAAAGAGCATCCTAATGTTCTGTCCTGTCCAGTGTTCACACCTCTGCTTGTTCTCTTATGTGATCACTGGTCTTATTCTTCATTCTCTGTCAGTCTCTCTATATCAATCTATAAAAACATTCACACTTTATATGCTTACAGCACTTTTTCCAAATACATATGAGCTTCCAAGCCATAAGCTTTACATAACTTTTTTAAACTTTTATCCTCACCTTTTTATACTGTACATCACCACTGTTATTACTATTACATTTCTTCTAATATATTTTATTTACATTGACCATTTTCATCCTGACTTTATTCTGTCAACATCCCATTTAATCTAATTTAAGTAATTATTGGCAATAATGTATAATTGCTATTTTATAAACTGTGGGGATCAGTTATCCAAACATCATCTCTCTATATTTATTTACTAGTATCTTAATTAACATTTAATTTGTGTTATCCATCCCCATTACATCTTTGTTTTACCAGTCATTCAATACAGCATACATTCTGTTTTTCATTCCAGCAAACCATTATAAAACTTGTAAACTTGTGAAGATAAAAAACAGGTAAATAAGTAACTCATCTTGTTTACTTCATCAGGGTGCCTATGTCTCATCTCCCCTCTTATAAAACATTAAAATAAAAGTGAACTTTAAAATGTATAGCCTGTACTTGCACCAAACAAAAGTTGAACCCTACATAAGCACTTCTTATAATTAGTTTTTCCTACAGGAATAACTTTTGCCTTTTTTGTAGTTGTGACCATGCTAGCTTAAGCATTCTTAGTGAAAATAATTGATATCCAAATATTTACATTAGAGTATCTTTTAAGCAGGGAGTAAGGCTAGTTCAATGATCTAACCCCTGGTAATACATTTTATTATGAAACAAAGAGTTTAGCTCAGTTAAATAAATCTGTCTTCATTTTGTATTCCTTCTGTCTTCCATCAGTAACATTTAAGGAAGTTGTAATATCCTCTCACTGTTGGGTTTTTTCAAATGCATTTTAACAGCTTCAGCCTGTGGTGTACAATTTTCTTGCATTCTGTCAATTTCCACTAGTAATTATTAGTTTATATACAGAGATATTGAAGTGAAGAAAAGACCTCCTATTTTCTTGAATGTTGCATCCTTTGTGAAGCAATTCATCCAATAAAACATTGACAAAAAAATATATAAAAAACATGGTTTTAATAAAATTATAAAGTAAAATACAAAAATCTGTCTTTGAGATCGTTTGAAATGAATAAGACATTTTTTAACTTTAAGCGACATCATCTTTTCCTAATAAAATACATATTTTCTGAGGAACATCTACTAAGAGGTGCTTACCCAGTTGTAAACATATTGCAAACATGTTGCAAAAATGGTTTGTTCTGTCAGATGAATGCATTAGCTGCTCATCTAGAGCCTTTAAAGTAAGTGTAAGAGTGACATTTCAGAAAGTGTCTGTTGTTGAAACTCTTTTGTGCATTCTATTTCTAATGTTGCAAGCTGATTAATTAAATGACTTTTCAAAGACTGCCTTTTTGAATAGTGGTCATATTAAGGATACATTACATGGAAGTGAATCTGTCAGTGCACATGCCTGCTCCTTAGTACATGAATGTGAATCTGTCAGTGCACATGCCTGCTCCTTAGTACATGAATGTGAATCTATCAGTGCACATGCCTGCTCCTTAGTACATGAATGTGAATCTGTCAGTGCACATGCCTGCTCCTTAGTGCATGGATGTGAATCTGTCAGTGCACATGCCTGCTCATTAACAGCTAGTAGAGCTTTGTAAGGTGGATAATATTGTATATAAGCAATTTTGTATAAAACTATGCTTAACAGCATATATGCTCAATTTTGCAGTGGACGTTTATAAATCTCTTCAGTAGATCACACTGTTGAGTGCATGTACAAGCTAAGGGTGAATAGTGACAGAGTTTGTCTTCAGAGGCTGGAGTTGATGGATATGGAATGCTGAACAAAAGGTAATGAATGGTAGACTGTGCTCTGATTTTGGAATCAACAGTTTTCTAGTTATAACTTGTACAGCAGGTGAGAGCAAATTAGAACTTTTGTTGTATATTTTGAGATGACCCAACATTAAATAGCAATTGATTCTAAATTTTGTTTAAAGGTGAGACTAGGGTCTAATGTTAGCCCTAAATATTTCTGATGGTCCATTATGTATATAGGATATCTTGTATGAGTTCGACTATGAAACAAAACTATTCTGGTAATAATTATATTCCAAAGTACATAATTCCTTATTTACATATATTAATGCCAAATATAGTAGCAATGACCCTCGCTATTAGTTGCATGAATTCTTGATGTGGCCTTTATGAAAGGATTGTGATGGAACTGACAGAAGGTAGCCTGTGGATGTCATCAGCATAAGGATTCAGTTTTTGTGAAGAGAGATCCTGTGGTCTTGAATCAGCACATCTATAAAATGGGAAAATAGAAGTGGTAATAGAAACCTACCCTCAAAGAAAACCACAGATGATGACTGTTTTTTCATTTGAGAGGTGGCCATTTACCAAGACATGCAGGATTCTTCAAAGACTGGGTGTAGTTATCAGGATAGTGTGTGTAAATAGCTATGCCAATATGGTCTTCTTCAAAAACTGGGTGTAGTTATCAGGATGGTGTGCATAAATAGCTATACCAATATGGTCATGGCTAACTGTGGCTAACTGGGAAGATGAATATGTCTTTGGGTCCAATGTTTGTTCTTCCCATGTGAAGTATTATGGTCATTTTGTTGACAACATTTCTTTGTTTTGGGACGGTCCCTCTGAAATCGTGACTGACTTTGTCCTCTACCTGAACAACAGCACATCATTCCTGAGATTTACGTTTAACGATTCATTTGATACTAATAATTTTGTTGATGTTCATGTATACAAGGGCAATGATGGTCATTTTAATACTCACCTTTTTACAAAAGATTGCTGGAGGAATAGTATTTTACATGGTAACAGCCTACACCCTGGACATGTTTTTAGAAATGTCCTGAAGGGACCATGTATGAGAGTCTCATGCCTGCATATGGATAGTAAGCAGGTTGTAAGTGCATCAGAGGAGATGAGTAGAAGATTTATTGAGAGGGGGTGTGCTACTGGTGAAATTCATGCATAAATATGGAGGCTCAAGAGCTTAGGAAGACCAGGGAAAAACATATGTTTCTAAGAGGGATCCTGATAATTGTGATCCCAAACCCCAATGCTCAGTCACTGATCTTTGACCCAAGATTACTTTAATGTACTCGAGTGACATTAACCTTGTTTGGCAGGCTATTAAAAAGAAATGGTCTACTTTAAAAGCTGATTACAACATTAAAAGGATTGTTAGAGAACAGCCCAGTTTTTGTTTTAAGAATCACTTTCTTTAAAAAGGCAACTTTGCTATGGTCCCAGATGTGCAGTGAGACTGAGAAGTTTTAATAGGACTGGGACTTTTCCTTGCCGTATGTGTAGTGCCTGTAGTGTTATCTCTTCAGAGAATTTTTTCGTTCATCCAATAACCGGCAGGAAGTATTTACCTAAACTCTATGTAGAATGTAGAACCATCAATTTAGTATATTTAGCTATTTGCAATGTTTGCACTCATTTTTATGTTGGCAAGACTAACTGCTGTTTGAAGGAGCATATTTTAGAGCACCTTCAAGCTATATGTAATGTTAATGCTAACAATGCTCTAGCTAAATGTGTCACTGCACATTCGTTTAGATTTTTAGTTTTATAATTAATTGGTGAAAATCTGAGAGGTGTTGATTTTAGAAATGCAACAGAGGTTGCTAAAACCAGATGGATTGTTAAGTTACAAGCAGACAGAGACTGTCGACTAAATAATGTTGTCCATTTAAAACCGGTTTTGAAGACTAAGAGATTGTTACATTGATTGTCATACTTGTTTTAAATATTTTATTGACGTCTTATTTTGATGAGTTGCTTCTGAATTGATTGATGGTATTTAAGCTTATGTTTTTAACTTGTTTTTACGATCTGATGAAGGGCTTAGACCCTGAAAGCTCTTATCATTAAATTGTATGTCAGACAGCTTTGTTAGTTAGTTCTTCTTTTTATGATTTGACATGCAAGAGTCTATCTGATAAGTAATATTTCGGCCATAAAAGTATGTTTTGCCCAAATTAAGTCTAGCAAGTTTATTTAAAAGTATATTATGGCTGACAATCTCAAAAGCACTTTTCATGGATGTGAAAACCCCTATTAGTGAGCTTTCACTTTATGATGATAGTAATTGTTTATGGAGCACTGATTAGTACTGAAAACATTATGAAAACTATGTTGGCTAATGCAGAGCAGGTCACAGTTATTAATGTGATTAAATACGTATTTGTAAACTAGTATTTCAAAGATTTAAGTGAGGGAACATAAGTTAGCAATGGGTCTGTAGAGTGCTGGGATGAGCATCTTTAGGAAGAGATAGAACACTAGCATGTTTGAAAGGTAATTGCATAATGACAAATGTAAGTGAAAGGTTGAAAATAAAAGCAAGATTCTGGCAATTTATTTTTGTCAGGCCATTCTAAGACATGCTGGGTAGAGTTTGTTGATTCTGACTCTTGCCATTTTGTCTAGGTTATCAAGCATTTTTCCATGTAAAAGATTTCTTTACATTTAAAGGTGGGACATGCATGCTAGAAAGTACTGTTCTTTGATGCTTGTGCTTTAAATGACAATAACACTTTCTTCTTCTTCTTTCGGCTTTTCCTGGTTAGGGGTCGCCACAGAAGATCACCTGTCCACTCATGATTGGCAGTGGAGTTTTATGGTGTCAAGTTGCCAGCCTGGTACCCAACCTTCCACAGAAGGCACAATGACAGTAACAGTATGATTTATATTATTAGTAATTAAATTGCCAGCTATAGCCAAAATCAATAATCAGGCAGAAGTACTTATTAATATTTTAGATTATTAGGGTCCTTGTACCCATCATCGTCTTTTACTTCCTCTTCTCCCTCGGCTATTTTTGAATCTGGCTGTTTCCTTAGGTTTCTCCATACTTTTTTCAGTCTTGGACTTCTATTAACATTGTTTAATTTTATTTATTTATTTTATTTGACATTTCTTAAAACCGGGTTAGTCCAACTGGTTGATACCCTTTTTCAGTGGAGACTCGAGGAGAAAAGCTCCAGACATTACAATATGAAAATAGACAACAAATTGAAAATTAACAATAGGAATATATGTAAATAGAACAGTGGTGCAAAATCATCAGACAGCTTACAGTAAAGTAATGAACATATATGCAGAAGGCATTCTTTTTAGCAAAGATATGCAAGTATCAGTTACATGTAATGCATTCTTAAGTTCTGAGATGTGAAGATGAGATTGCTTATTGTATTGATAAATAATTAGAGTGCAGACAGTTATTGAGAAAGGCTATGCGATGACAGGGTTCTTGTTATTTAAAGGCACCTCTTCTTGTCTAAGCTTTTTCACACCCTCCCTCTACTATAACTTTTAAGCATCACACTTTCCTTTTTCTGTAGTCTTTTTCTTGCCTAGCTGTACCTTTCAGTAGCCATGTCTCTGCTGTTTCTTCTGCAGCCATTGTTCCATTTTTCTCTTTCTTGATCTAAAATGTACTTTAAATGCATATTCACTTATTTTGTATATGGAAAACTCAAACCCTGTTCTCTGATTTCACTAATCATGTTATCATGTTACAAATGTTGTATTCTTCTTATCTTGCGAGCATTCCATTACCACTTTATGTGTTGTTCCCCTGATACTATAAAGATATGTACATGCATAATATGGTCTGCATGCTGGTTTGTATTTTCTATTTTTTCTAATACTATTCTCATGGAGGGAGATAATCACTTGACTGCAATGACTGCATTTGAAGCTTGTGCTGAAATGTTCATACCTATAAATATCTGTAATTGTATTGTCTGCTGAAAGCTTCTCTCTCCATATTTGTACTGTAAAAGAATATGTATCATGGCTCCCGGCCTTCCCACTAACACTGCACTTCTAACATACATAGTTAATGCCAATAAAGCGAGAGATAATGGCAAACTAGTTTCCTCCTTATTTCTAGACTTGTCTAAAGCCTTCAACATAGTTTGTCACAACAAACATCTACTTCAAATGTCCTTATTAGGTCTCTCTTAGCCCACCCTTCTGTGGTTCAAAATCTACCTGTCCAATAGGTATCAGTCAATAAAATGGCACTCCACCCTCTCTCCTTATTTCCCAGTCACCACTGGTATACCACAGGGCTCTATCCTTAGTCCGCTCTTCTTTAACATCCTTCACATATCCACATGTCCACACAAGAGGCCTCCCTACCACAGAACACAGATGAATCCACACTCATTAGAACATCTGACAACATAGCATACCTCCAAAAAATTAATCAGGGAGCTTTAACAGACCCTGAAGCATGGCTTTGTAACTCACAACTCATGCTCAACCCTAAAAAAATGAAACTACTATTTTTTTTCCTGAAATCCCTTTCTCATGAAAAAACAAAATTTAAAGTCCTATCTCTTGATAATACAACCACTGAAGTCACTTCTCATAGCAAATATTGAAGGATGATAGTAGATGTTAATCTTAAATTCGACCTGCATGTACAAAATTGCATAAGAAAAAAAACTAGAAATGGTTTATAGAGCCAAAAACTTTCTCAACAATACAACTAAAGCTACACTTTCCACTACTTATTTCCTCCCCACAATTCTTTATGCCACTCCCATCCTTACTAACCTTCAGGCATCACAAAAAGCATAGCTTGAACAATGCAATAACATAGGTGTTAAATTTGCAGCAGATACTCCTTTCAGAGCCCACCACTGTATAGCACTAAAAAGTCTAAACTGGTTAGTGCTACCCCAGCAAGTAACATCTGCACAGCTTTTTACCAGCTATAAAAATATCCAGCATCCCTCTGCTTATCCAGCACTAAATAAGAATAAATAACATTCTATACAACTATGTTCTTAGTCGGTCATTATAATCCAATCACCTAACACTTTAATCTGTACAAAAAAACTATCAATTTTGTTGGTTATGGTCTGTACTCTTACCATGTTGCTAAGGCCTGGAAAGCCTTACCTGTATCCATCAGGTCAATAATCTCCCTACCATTCTGAAATACTTCCTAACCAAAAGTCGGCTCTGTTTTTACTCAAACATCAGGATAAAGTATATCCCTAAATGTGAAAATTACCTATTCATACCTTCCATCTCCTTAATCTCCCTTCTTCTCTCACTTCCTTACGTCTACCATTTTATCTTCCCTGGCTTTCTCTCTAGGTATACCATAAGCATGCTTTTCTCTCACTTCATATTGCAATTCCTGTTTGTATTATACTAACTTACCTCTAATTTCTGTATAAACTGACTAAAATTTTGCTAAATATTAAATCATCATATAACTTGTACTTGTGCTTAACCAATGTTTCCATATTATGTCTAATTTGGTAAAATTATTTAAAATGTGGATGTTTTCACATTATTTTTGAATATTGTAAAATTATTATTCTTAAAATGTTCAGAACTTTTCTCCCGAGGTCTCTGCTGAAAATGTGCTCCTACCCATTTGGACTTCCTAGGTAATCAAATGTCAATCAATCAATAAATAAATAATCTATTTGGGGTACCCCTACAACAAGCATACTCCTGAATAAACAATAAAACAGTATATAAAATAGTAAAATGATTAGTCCAGAGAAATGCATGTGTAACTTTAGCCACATTTTATATCTCTGGGAAATTTGATTGCAGGACCATAGGGCTATCAATATTTGAAATAGGGTGTACTTCTGCCCTGGCATTAATGTTGCCATCTATGAACTGGCATCACTGTACTGGTACATGCAGTCATGTGACATATGTACTATAACCACTGATAATCTCCATGAAATCAAAAATCTGCAATCAAATCAGTGACTTGATCGAGTGTGTCCACCACTCTCCTTCTTCAAATTTGCCTGGCTTACTTGGTCCCTGCCCACCAACGACCTGCAGATAACCAACTCGGGAACTCTACTGTGATATTTCTACTGACAAAAGGAAAACAATCACCTAAATGGAAAAGCATAGTGTATGTGTTATAGTCCTTAGAATCTAAAGGTAGCAACCCACTCGATTGGGCCAATGCTGAGCCCTTCTCTATCTCGTTCTAGCAAGCCCCCCCCCTTGACTCTTCCTGGCATTCCAGTCTCAGATGTCCCTGCAAAACTTCAGAACAATTGACTAATAACTAAACAATATTTAAAACTTAGTTCCAGTCTCAGAATTCCCTGAAAAAAAAATTCCTAACAATTGGCTACTAACTAAACAATATTTAAAACTTAGTTCTGATGACTGGTACACAAAGTTCCCACTTACCCTGCAATCCTAGCCTGGGGTTTAAGCCCCACTGGGTTCACTCTGCTCAATTCGCTCCTCTCCCTGCCCCCAAATTCCACCCACCCCCACTACATCTACATTTGTTTGGTAGCTGAAAACCACTCCCATAATTACTCCACCAATCACACCACACCCTGAAATTCCCTCCTCATTCTACCTCTCCTACCTTCTTAACACATCTCTAAACTTAAGACAGTCATGCTACAATGTTACACGGCTACACTTCTTATCTGCACAATTCTTGTCTGTATTACATCCTACCAGGGTTCCACAGTAATAACTCCTAACCACTTTCACTGCATACTCTCATCAACTCCCCTCAAACTCCCACTGTATAACGTCATTACCTCTACCACAAATAGCCTCCTCCCAGCACAACTACCCAATTACCAAACTCCCACCACATTTAAACACAACATATTTCTAAAATATGACAAGCGTTTTACTGCATACATAAAACATATTCTCAACACTCTCACTAAACTTGTCCTTAGTGGAGACATACACCCCAACCCTGGTCCCAGAATCACTAACTCTTCCCCAAACCCTCTCTCAAATAACTCCCCCATCACCCAAATCACAAGCAACAAAAATTCACCTGACCTACTCATTATGTCTCTTAACATCAGAAGCATCTGTAATAAAAGGCAAAAAATAAACTTGTAAACAATAAAGATAGGCAGCAAGCTGCAGAATTCCAACCAGTTTATTGTTAGCACTTTAGTTCAGGAAATACATGAACTTCTTCAGACAAAGAAACCCCAATTAAGATGAGATAATTAATTATAAAACCAATTAACATAACTTAAGAAATTTAAAGAGCCAGTGTTATATAAGGTAAACTGCATATGTAAATAAATATAAATGCCTTTTTTTTTTAAATCAGCAACAATTTTAAAATCACAACATATCAGTCTTATTACTTAATTTTCTTGTGTGTATAAATTAATCTAAATACTGTTAAATGCTAGATAACAACTTGAACAGCTCAAACAAATGGAAATATAAAATTTGTATGAATGTATAAAGATAGATATGTATAAATACATATTTATAAATTCATTCCAGTATTAGAAAAGTTGTTATACAACCAAATTTCATCTTTGGAGGGCTTTCAATTTCAAAATACATTTTAACGAGCAGTGAGCAGTATTCATTAAGCCCTGGTGGAACATGTACATATGTTTTAATTAGCCAAAGAAGTTCCTGTTCTTTAAGTTTTAATTCCCAGGGCCCAACTCTAATGTTCCTATTTGTTGTAATACTGTAAACTGGAATTTATGTGTGGGGTGTTCTAGAATGTGTCTAGCCAAAGCATTTGTGGTATTGCCCCTACTAATTTGGTATTGGTGTTCATAAATTATCTGCTTAAACATTCTTTCAGTTTTACCAATGTAGTAGCTTTGGCAGCATTGGCATAAAGCAGCATATACTTCTCCTGCTGTTTCACAGTTCAATTTTCCATTGATGGTGTAGATTTTATTACGTATGCAAACTTTATTAGTTACCATAATGTGCTGGCACTGCTGACATCTCTCACACTTTCTCATCCCCCAGTTGTTGGGGCATTTTTGATTGTTCCTTTCCAACAAATCGTTAAAATGTAGGCCTCTTCTATAGGTAATATGTGGGCTGTCTCCCAATTTCATGTTAATAGCATTGTCCTCTGATATTATAGCCCAATTTTTAATCATAATATTCTTAATAGCACATGCATCAATAGAGAAAGTAGTAAGAAAGCTTATTCTACCATCATAATTCCTAATACTATTCTCCATATGCTCATCAGGGGGAGTATCACTTATTGTTTCTCCATAACCCCTGCATAGAATAGGTTTAAAATGGTCAGTAGTCCTTTTAGTAGCGACTTCATCAAACAATTGTTGAAAAAGATGTTCTGGGTAACCCCTTTCACGAAACATGACTTTCAATGTGTTACATTCAAACAGAAAGTCGGTCTCTGATGAGACCATTCTGGCTGCCCTAACCAGTTGGCCCTTAATAACCGCCCTTTTCTGGTGGAATGGATGGCTAATACTAAAGTGTAGAAAAGTGTTTGAGTAAGTAGGTTTCCTAAAAATACAAGCCTTAAATCTATTGCTAGATTTATCTTTAGATAGTGACACGTCCAGAAAATTAATGGAGTCTGTGTTAAACTCAAAAGTGAAATCTAGGAAGTCTGTGAATTTTGAGATTTCATTAATAAAAGTTGTTACTAAATCTAGACTTCCTTTTCACATAAAAAACATGTCATCCTGATATCTAGTGTGCCATTTTACATTTTCCTTGAAAATGGAGTTCTGAAATAGGAAATGTCTTTCCCAAAATGCCATCACTGAATTTACAAAACTGCCTCTGTGTGGTGGAGCCCATGGCTACCCCAGTTTTTTTACAAAAAATATTATTTGTCAAAAAGCATAAAGTTATTTTTCAAAACTAGATCTAACAAGGACGTAATTACATTTATCTCTTGCTGGTCCATCCCTTTCAAAAATAGAAATTCACTAACCAATTCAATGTCAACCTCTTAAGGTATGACAGTATACAGATCCTTTATGTCTACCATCAAAAAATTACACTCTCCATCAAATTCAAGAGAATTAATATTCTCTAAAAGACCCCACAAATCCTTACAAACTTGGAGTTTGCTACAAATAAATGGCTAAAGTTTGCTGTCCACATATTTGGCACATGCATAAATAATGGATCTCCTGCCATCCACAATTGGCCTAAAGGGTGGGTCCATTATACTTTTGTGGATTTTGGGAGATCCAAATAACACTGGTGTTACTGGTGCTGGCATGCATAGGTAATTATATGTGTCTATATCAATACTGTTTTCCAAAAACAGGTCATTTAAACTTTCTTTGATTCTTCTGTGTGCACTATTCACTTTGTTTAAACTAACTATAGACGAACATTCAGTAGATAAAGCATTTGACATTTAGTTAATATAATCCACTTCATCCATGAACACAAGGCCGCCACCTTTATCTGGCTTCATTACTCTAACATGGCAAATTTTCAACAAGTTAAATAGTTCAAATTCATCATCATTGTCATATTTTTAACTTGTCTCTGTTGATTTTTTTGCCAGTAAAGACCTTATGTCCATCTCACAAATACATTCGAATATAGCAAGAGACTCATTAATAGGAGGGCTGAAAACACTAGATATATGCAAATCATTGTGTGTAGCAGACTGATTCCCAAACAAAACTGCTAAGTTCATTTTACGTATGTATAACTTTAAGTCAATGATAGTTCTTGCTATATCAGCTCTCTTATCTGGTATGAATGTTAATCCTTTAGCCAGTAGCTCTACTAATTTGCTGCTGATGTACATAGGGGAGCAATTATACACTTTAAAGTCCCCAGATAAGTTAGTAATAATGTCTGGTACCTTGTTTATCTACTCTTGCGATTCTGCTTCTTCCATTGATAGCCCCCATTCCTCCCTTGTTGTTGTGAATTCTTTTGTTTGTTTCTGACCACCTGAAAATCCTGGCTAGTAGAAGAACCATTATTCTGGCATTCATTTACATATTGTCTGTTGACTCTTTGCTGATTTTCTCTAACCCGTTCACTGCGCCTTGGTAAAGGCATCTGTAACATGCTGTCATCATTATTCTGGTCAGGTGAGCTTAGTTGGGGGCATTTCAAAGTATTTGAAGCCTTTCCTTCCCTACTGTTGTCAAGGGAACTAGAATTTGTTGAATTCAATGGGACTGGATAGGCATTCCCATTAAAATATGCAGCTACATCACTTTTAATTTTCTTCTTTTTAACTTCAGCCGCTCTGTTTATTGTGTGATCTATGCTTGTAAAAATGTGAGCATAGTCATACCTGTATCTCTGGAAATCAGTATCTGATATTATTTGATGCTCCAAAATCTCTAAATCACTTTGCAGAGTGTCAATTTGTGAAATATATTGTGTGATAAGTATTTCTAAAAAATCGAAGCCTTGCTTATCAAATAAACCAAGTAGCTCCAAATGGAAGGGTGATTTATTAATGAGACCAACTGGATAGCGCCATTGGCGAAGTCCCTTAGGTACAATTTTCTTAGCTATACACTCCTGGAAGTAAGAAACTTCCAACTGAAGTTTTTGATTCATAGGTTCATAGGTTAGTACTAGGCTAACTGCCCTTGCGAGCCATTTTAAGCCTAGCCAGTTATCCCTTGTGAGATTCAAACCCTGCACCTTGTGTTTGTAAGGCAAACACCTTAACCATTAGGCCACCCTCCCAACCCTATGGTAGACATAAAAGATCTGTATACTGTCACACCTCAAGAGGTTGGCATTGAATGGGTTAGTGAATTTCTATTTTTGAAAGGGATCGACCAGCAAGAGATAAATGTAATTGCGTCCTTGTTAGATCTAGTTTTGAATAATAACTTTATGCTTTTTCACAAAGAATATTTTTTGCAAAAAACTGGGGTAGCCATGAGCTCCCCATGTGGAGGCAATTTTGCAAATTCAGTCATGGCATTTTGGGAAAAACATTTCCTATTTCAGAACTCCATTTTCAAGGAAAATGTAAAATGGTACACTAGATATCAGGATGCCATGTTTTTTTATGTGGAAAGGAAGTCAAGATTTAGTAACAACTTTTATTAATGAAATCTCCAAATTCACAGACTTCCTAGATTTCACTTTTGAGTTTAACACAAACTCCATTAATTTTCTGGACGTGTCACTATCTAAAGATACATCTAACAATAGATTTAAGGCTAGTATTTTTAGGAAACCTACTTACTCAAACACTTTTCTACACTTTAGTAGTAGCCACCCATTCCACCAGAAAAGGGCGGTTATTGAGGGCCAACTGGTTAGTGCAGTCAGAATGGTCTCATCAGAGACTGACTCTGAATGTAACACATTGAAAGTCATGTTTTGTGAAAGGAGCTACCCAGAACAGCTTTTTTCAACAATTGTTTGATGAAGTTGCTACTAAAAGGACTACTGGCCATTTTAAACCAATTCTCTGCAGGGGTTAAGGAGAAACAATAAATGATACTCCCCCTGATGAGCATATGGAGAATAGTATTAGGAATTATGATGGCAGAATAAGCTTTCTTACTACTTTTTCTATTGGTACACATGGTATTAAGAATATTATGTTTAAAAATTGGGCTATAATATCAGAGGACAATGCTATTAATATGAAATTGGGAGATAGACCACATATTACCTATAGAAGAGGCCTAAATTTTAACAATTTGTTGGAAAGGAACAATCAAAAATGGCCCAACAACTGGGGGATGAGAAAGTGTGGGAGATGTCAACAGTGCCAGCACATTATGGTAACTAATAAAGTTTGCATACGTAATAAAATCTACACCATCAATGAAAATTTTAACTGTGAAACAGCAGGAATAGTATATGCTGCTTTATGCCAATGTTGCCAAAGCTACTACATTGGTAAAACTGGAAGAATGTTTAAGCAGAGAATTTATGAACACCAATACCAAATTAGTAGGGGTAATACCACAAATGCTTTGGCTAGACACATTCTTGAACACCCTACACATAAATTTCAGTTTACAGTATTACAACAAATAATTAGGAACATTAGAGGTGGGCCCTGGGAATTAAAACGTGAAGAACAGGAACTTGTTTGGCAAATTAAAACATATGCACATGTTCCATCAGGGATTAATGAATACTGGTTGATAAAATGTATTTTATAATTGAAAGCCCTCCAAAGATGAAATTTGGTTGTATAACAACTTTTCTAATACTGGAATGAATTTATAAATATTTATTTATACATATCTATCTTTATACATTCATACGAATTTTATATATCTATTTGTTTGAACTGTTCAAGCTGTTATCTAGCATTTAACATTATTTAGATTAATTTATACGCACAAAAAAATTAAGTAATAAGACTGATGTGTTGTGATTTTAAAATTGTTGCTGATTTTTAAAAAAAAAACAAAAAAAACATTTATATTTATTCACATATACATTTTACCTTATATAACACTGGCTCTTTAAATTTCTTAAGTTATGTTTATTGGTTTTATAATTAATTATCTCATCTTAATTGACAGTTTTATTTTAACTGAGGACTCTTGGGGTTTCTTTATCTGAAGAAGTTCATGTATTTCCTGAACGAAAGCGCTAACAATAAAGTGGTTGGAATTCTACAGCTTGCTGCCTATCTATGCATCTGTAATTAAATCCAAGACCTCCATGCCAATATAAACTTGTACTCCCCAGATATTCTCATCCTAACTGAAACCTGGCTCAAACCTCACATCAAAAGTGAGAAAATACTCCCACCTGGATATAACATCCTTCGCCAGGACAGACTATCCAGAAAAGGAAGTGGTGTGGCACTCTTGTATAAATACCACCTCAATATCCAAAATTTTAGCAAATCAGCTCCCCAGTTTGGCAATGAAGAAATTCTTTATACCACTATCAAAATAAACCCAAAGAAAGCAATCAACATTATAGGGTGCTATTTCCCTCTAGGCCAAAATATACCTCCCCCTGAAAACCTACTCAGCTGGGCCAGTCTCTCCCTACCCCAAGAAACTATCATCCTCAGTGACATTAACATCAACTGGTTTTCCTGCAATAGCAACCACTGAGCCCTCCACCTAAATCTCCATGGGTTGTCACAAATAATACAGTCCCCCACCCAGATCAATAAAAAACATAATAATCACACCCTTCTTGATCGGATCCTAGTTAAAAAAGACCCTCACTCTTACCTAGCAGACTGTCTATCTGACTGCCTCAGCGACCATTCCCCAACCTACCTACTAAGACATCACATAAATAATATCAAGCCCATCACACACAAACTATTTTGTAATAAAACTAATTTCAACCCCCAGTCCTTCACATCCTCCCTCCAGAAAATTAACTGGTCACCACTAAAGCACCTCAACCTAGATGGAACAGTCCACTTCTTTAACAGCACCTTCCTCAACATCTTAAACACTCATGCCCTCCTAAGAAATACCAAAATCAAAACCAAGAGCTCCCTATGGCTACAAAAAAAACACCAGGGGCCTAATGGAAACCAGGGATAAGGCATGGGAAACTAGCGCATAACTAAAAAACCCTCAGATAGACAATTCTTCCTTGAACTATGTAACAAGGACAAAAAGCAGGTAAAAATAGACAAAGCCCTTTACTTTCAAACTTCCCTAAACCTTTCCCACAACAACACTAAGCAATTCTAGTCCACAATTAACTCTATCCTCTCCCCAGGAAAAGTAGTCACCCCCTGCCATTCATCCTCCCTCCTCCTGCAGCATAGAGGATTCCTTCAACAAACACTTCACAGAAACCATACTATCTCTAACCAAAAAACACTGCCCTACAGCATCTTTCCCCACACCCAACCCTAATCCATCCCACCGTGCTTTTTTTCCTATTTACAGTACCCACCTCCTACATAAAAAGACTCCTGACAAAACTCAAACCCACAACACTTGCAGCTGACAACTTGCCTACTGAATATCTAAAAATAGCAGCTGATGCCCTAGCTTATCCTATTTCTATATTAATCAACTTCTCCATATCTGAATCTTATGTACTCTTGCTATGGAAAATATCCCACATCATTCCCCTCCACAAAGGTGGCCCCTCCAAGGACCTCTCCAACTACCGCCCCATTGCCATCCTCTCCCCTCTCTCCAAGGTACTTGAAAAATGTATCAGCTCACAGGTCTCCAATTACCTCCTTATCAATAGTCTCCTCTCAATACCCAACATGGCTTTAGGCCATATCACAGCTCTACTACTGCTCTGCTCTTCTTCACCAACACTATCCTCCATCACAAAAACAATGGCCTCTTCTCCTCTGCTGTATTTCTGGATCTGTCTAAGGCCTTTGACATTGTATCACATGGGCTACTACTCTCTGCTGTCTCCAACCTTTCTTTCTCCAAACCAGACACTAACTGGTTCCATAACTATCTACATGGCCGCCAGCAATCAGTTGTCCGGGAAAACAATCTATCCCCTCACCTCTCCTTTACCCTTGGTGTTCCTTAAGGTTCAATCCTTAGCCCTCTGATCTTCTCCCTTTTCACCAATGACCCACACAACACCACCAAACAAGCCTCCCTCATACAGTATGCAGACGAGTCCACCCTCATCTGCTCAGCATCAACTTTAACAGAACTCCAACAGATTACACAAGAATCATTCTCATCTGTTGAAAGTTGGCTATCCAATGCTCAGCTCTTTCTCAATCCAAACAAGAACAAACTCCTCGTCTTTCAACCCTCCAAATCTACCCCAAACTCCCCCCACTTCAATATACTTGCCAAAGACAATACCTTCATCTCTACATCAGTCTACCCCAAACTACTTGGTGTAGAGATTGACAACTATCTCAAATTCGACACCCACATATTTCTAACAATAAAAAATGTTCATAAAAAACTTGGTGCTTTATATAGAAGCAGCCAATACCTCACCAAAACAGCTAGAATCTCTATTGCCAATTCCCAACTAATCTCTACCCTATTCCATACATCACCCATAGTTACAAACCATAGACAGTCAGACTTAAACAAACTTGAAGCCTAATAAAGCTGCAAGATTTGCCACTCACGCCCCCTACTGCAGCCACCATCGTGTCTCCCTTAGAGACCTAGACTGGCTCAAGCTCTTATAACTACTACACCTGAATCAGCTCTCATTTGCTCACAGACTTATAAACCACCTTCTCAAAATCCCATCACTCCAAACACTTCTCCAACCCTACCACTCTTCCAGACCCCTATGCTCCAGCAACAAAAATCTTCTCCAGGTTACCAAAGCCAAAAACTCAGCAGGGGAAGCTCTATTTTCCTGTGCCATATCCAATCTCTGGAACAACCTTCCCCCTACCATAACTACCCTACCTTTCTGCAGTTATTTCAAGACTGCATGCAAATCGCACCTAAATATTCACTGGCTTTGTCCTTGCCCTAATCCTGACTAAGCCCCCCTCCCTCCCCCCCCCTTCTGCTCTCTCTCATCCCTGCCCTAGATAGTAATCCTCTACTACTATAAAACTGAACTGAATGTCAATAATCCTAGATCTACCATCCTAGGTTTAGTTATCATTAGTCTAGTTAGTTCTGTTAACTTGTTCACTGTTAGACATCCTATGTTTAGTTATCATTAGTCTATTTAGTTCTATTAACCTGTTCACTGTTAGACAATTTAGTACTGTATTACATCTAGTGTATCTTAATGTTTAAATTTATTGCTAACTACGAAGTTGTACCAACTGTGCTCCTGTACTATATGTCATCATCACTATTACTGTATGCATACCTTGGCTTTATTGTATACCACTTATCACATACCTTCTGTGGAGCTTTTCTCCTCAGGTCTCCTCTGAAAAAAGGACATGTGTCCAGTTGGAATTTCCCAGTAAATAAATGTAATAAATAAAATAAATAAATAAATTAAGTCTAACATTAGAAAAAATGACCCATGCTTTTCTCTCTCTCAGTGGCATTTCTGTACCTGAATGCAATTAGAATTGTGAGCGCTCCTCAGTGTCTGAAAATATAACATTTCTTGAAGAAAAAAAAACAATAAATTGTACAGATTATAACGAAAATAATTTTATAGCCATAGCAGCTTCCACCAGGAAAAAGGCAATGATCTGATAAAATCTCTGAATGGGGTTCTTAACCATCATATTATTCACCTTTTTGTAAGAGAGTTATGTTGGGGTTAGGGTAATGGTTAATGGTACACGGTTTGATTCTCATCATTGGGGAAATTGGCTAGGCTTAAAATCACCCACAAGGGCAACTAGCTCATTACTACCTATTGAACCTATATATAATTTCAGGTTGGGGGCTGGCGTAATGGTTAAGGTATTTACCTCACAAATACAAGGTACAGGGTTTGATTCTCATCTTTGGTCAGTCAGTGGTTATAGAATAGGCAATAGCCTGCTGACTGATTGCCTAGTATTTAGCTATGGCGCATGTATGATGTATATCCCCTCTTGTTACAACAAACAATAACCACAGTTATAGAGTTCTCACATGTGACTGCTAATTAAATACAGTTAAAATGTATTTCTTGCAGCATGTTTTCTCTTCTGGTACTCTTGTATGTCTGTCGTCGCCTTCATCTATTCCACTTTCTTCATCACATTATTTTTCTACTTTTATTAAGCTTTATCAGATAGACTAACTCCATATGTATTATTTTCTGTAACTGTTTTCTCCCTTGCCCAAGCTCTGCTTACCGCTACCCCTAGTTTGTTTTCTGTAACTGATCTCTCCCATCTTGAGGGTCTGATTACTACTACCCCTGCTCCACACATTCAATAAACCCTCTCATGTCTTCAAACTCAGACTACATGGCCCTGAAATCCACAACATTTTTTGCTTTAAGATGTTTCATTTATGTCCTTCGCTTTAGCTGCTACTACTTACAGCTAACACTATACTGAAGCCTACTGTATGCCCAGCTAAGTACTTTATCTGAGCATGACTCAGAAATATTAAGTTTTAGAGGCCATAAATGTCTATAATTGATTAGACATCTACTAATAAACCAGATTTGTATATAGTCTGCTTGAAGACTGGAGTTGCCATTTGGAAAAGCCTTTTTGTGGTTGTAGGCACAGCAGCTGAAAGCAAAGTATTGTGAATATGTGGGTGAGGGTCAAGAGAAACTGATGAGACATTTACATTCTAGTAAAATTAGATTGTAGGTACAATATGGACATTTCTTACTGTATATTGCATACAGCTAACATGCAATGTCTCCCAGCCAATACATCGTCTTTCATTTACCAGTGCTTCCTCCATGTCCACTCCTGCATGTAATATTACCTTTTGTGGTAGGTGTGACTGCCATTTTTTTCTGTACCTTATAGTTTTAAGTTATTAATTCTGTCGAATCTGAGATAAGAATGTGTGAGATACTAATAATTTAAAAGTAATGAAGACTCTCGGTACAACATAACGCTAAACCTAATGATATTAATGATATTTCTAATGCTCTGGCACCATATTGCAGTGTATTACAGTATTAACACAGCAGGTACAGAAATGTTACGCTAAAATGCTTAATGACTCTGTGCTGAAAGGACTGGGAATGACAGGGTAAAGTACCTACTGCAGAAATCATGGTTTTCAGTATGTTTCAGTAAATCAGGGACAATGCCAGACCCCACATTACATCCAGCATACTATGTCTGTATCAGAGTGTTGTATATAAATGGCAACAAAATGCAGATTAATAGAGGTGCTGAAGCATGACTTACTTGTGTCATTGTAAATGTATAGCAGAACTGAAAAATGAGCACTGTATTTAGATATATAGTAGCTGTGCAAGAAATAATTTATTGCAACAACATCTATGTGCCTAAGATGTCTGCAGGGAACATATAAATGTGAATGAAACCATCTTGAAATAATATATAAGTTTCAGTTTTCTGCCTCCTGTCAGCTTACTGTTAATCCATCAGTTGGGCTGCAGTAAGAGGTCGCAGACTGCATTTGAGACTTTTTTAAGCCCAAATCAGTCATTTATATCTTGTCAAAATGAAGCTCTCGTTCGTTTTATTCTTGTCAGATGTGAGATATAAAACCATTTCATTCTGTCTGCATGACACAGTGCCAACTCTAAGACTGATCATGTCAGAAAAACCAGAGGAGTAAAACTGATTCATGGTCAAATTGGATTTGTACTCTTACTACACTGTAACAAAAGATCAACTCTGTATCAATGCAAAAATGATTAAATGCAATTCTATAATATTGTATTTGTTACGGAAGACATTTGCAGGTTAAATGCAGTAAATATGACTCTGCAGAGGATAAAGCTGTCTACCACTTTAGTAAAGCACTCCATTACTGGAGAAAATCAACAATCAGGGTACCATTTATGAATGTCCTTTCATTTTCTGCTTGGAAAAATGGTTTCTATTAAATTAATGGTCTTCGGAAATAACTTAAATGGTTAGACCTTGACTGGAAGAACTGACAGTATTTATCGCGTATGTGTGCAGAGACACACACACACACACACACACACACACACACACACACACACACACACACACACACACACACACACACACACACACACACACACACACACGCACGCACGCACGCACACACACACACACACGCACACACACACACACACACAATGATCAAAACTTCTCTAGCAAAGTAATAAAATAAAAATGTTATTTAATAATTATACAAACAGCAAATGTTATATATGTCCTGTAACCTTTTCAAATTTCTATGTACATATTTAGAAAATGTTAATATAGGAGGGGCTGTGTACAGCAAAGATTTTATTACTTGTCTAAGGATATTCATGTAGCGAATTCCTTTTATGTTCAGTCTCATGCTGTAAATATTTATATAATATTTACTCATTACATAATCTGTTTAGAACCTTGCGCTTCAGGCTACATACATTCCTTTAAGGCAGAGTACTGGATGTCCAGATACTTTAGGAAGATCCAGGATAGACTCTCATCAGTGGATGCTACACCCAGAAGTCTTCCAGAACATTGTCCAGCAATGTGAAATTTCCAGAAGATCATTGTGCCTCCCATGTCAGCAGACAACTGACTCAGTCTTCTTCTATGGTACCTTTCCAAAAAGGGTTAGAAAAGAGATGTATTTTCTTTTCTATGGCTGGAATGGTCTTTTATGCCTTCCAATGTTCTAAACATCATGATAGGCATTAGTTCCTCCTTCTCAAGCATCTGGACAAGGGTAATTACCAAAAACTTAATTACTATGTGGATCTACTCGCGCAGGACAAGGGATCCCTAATCCATCCCAACATTCAAAGCCCCCATCAGATAGTACGGATGACAGTTTTTTGGTCCCATTCAGGCACCCTTATATAGTGCATAGGCAGTAGGTATTAACAGAGGGTAGAATACCTGCTGCTAGAAGATCATACTTAGCCAAATGAAAGAGATCTTCAGGTTGGTGCTATAAAAGAGAAGATGACCCATCTAAAATAGGGTATCCTCTGATTCTTCAGTGCCTGTTGTAAATTGCTCATCTCAGGCCTAGGGTGCACTTCTATAAAGGTATGCACTTTTTGACTATTTCGACATGTCTGCATTTGAATTTTTCCTTTCTTCTTTATTGCAGTTAAACCATCTTTGAAATGGAATTAGCATATTTAACCACTCATCTAAGCTAGATTCTTCACTATACGATACCTCAAATCTCATTTTTAGAGAGATCCATGGGATTTATGCAAATGACCCCTTAATGACATACCAATCTTTCAGCTACATGGCTTCTGAATACGTATAACTTTTCAGTTTTTACTTTTTTTTAAGTCTTTACTTGTGTATTCTGGCCAATAGAGCCAATCCCCACATACCATGTTTCATTCTTTTGCTGAGTTTCTCAGTAAAACATAAGTGGATTGTTTGACTGAGGGTATAATGAAGAGACATAGAGAGATGAATACATTACATTACATGTATTTGATGGCAGAATGAAACAGTCTATGTACTTCACCATTTTAGTGAATTTAATGATCTATCTCCCTTCCATCCCTCCTTTGCTCTTTTTCTTTTTCCACATGCAATACATTGCACAGAGCAATGCCTCTCTCCATGAAGAAGAGCTCTCCAAAGCTAAGAATATAGCATCCATGGGACCAGACAACATCCCGGGCTGTGTACTACATGAACTACAAAATGAAGTGGCACCTCATCTAAGTGTCATGTTTAATCATAGCCTCACTTCAGGCTTCGTGCCCACTGAGTGGCGCATAGCTACAGTTATCCCAATCCACAAGGGGGGATCCATCTTGGATCCCAGGAACTGTCTGATGAGCCTAATCTGCAAGGCCATGGAATGTATTATCATGGAACTTATAAACAAAGACATTGGCAATCTTCAAACACTGGACCCCACCTAGTTTGGGTTCATGAAGGGCCGATCTTGTCTCCTGAACCTGATTGACTTCTTCGTATCAGTCTCCAGAGCCATGGACGAGGGTAAGGTGGTCCACACAGCCTATCTGGACCTCTCCAAGGCCTTCAACACCATCCCCCACTCTGGAATCATAGATAAACTTACTAAGCTGAGCATTAATCCTTACATCAATCGATGGATTGTCAACTGGCTTACTGTCAGAACCCACACTGTAAAAGTAGCCAACTCCAAATCCAGCTCCAGACAAGTGGAGTACCTCAGGGTTCAGTCCTGGGACCGCTCTTGTTTGGCATCTACTTTTCTGAAGTACAGGCCAACACTAAGGGACACTGGCTAACAAAGTTCACAAATGACTGCAAACTGGGAGCCATTATTGAATCCCCAAATTATTTGGATATTCTTCAAAAGGACCTTACAGAAACAGATGCTTGATGTCAGAGCCATGAGCTCAAGCTCAATGCCAAGAAATGTATAGTTATCTCCTTTGGGAAAAAGCATGCACCCATGAATTACCACATAGGTGGCAGTACACTAAACACCGAAAGTGTGATAAGATACTTAGGGACACAGGTGGACAGTGGTCTCACCTTCGATAACCACATCACCACAACAGTCAGGAAATCCTTCTATGTGGCACACCTCATCACTAAGGACTTTTCATCCAGAAAAAAAGGAGGTCATTGTCCCACTGTACTCATCCCTCATTAGACCCATAGAATACAATGCCCTGTTTGGTATGTACCTCTCAAGACATTTGCAACAACTGGAAAGGCCTCAGAAATACCTCACTAAAATAATCACAGGCCTAAAGCAGATGCCCTATGCTGACTGTCTAAAAAAACTCCACCTATACTCTGTCACATATCGTCTACTCAGAGGCGATCTCTGCTTAACATACAAGGCCATGTCAAACCCAGAGCTGTTGGACATGCTACACTTAAAGAAATCCCAATCCCTCAGAGACACACGTTACAGGGATCTATACCTTGTCATCACAATGAACAAAACATGCTAGATGGATAGGTGCCTGACCCAGAGACTCCCCAGACTCTGGAATAGACTGCCCATACATGTCAAGCAGAGCGCCTCTTTGGCCCTCTTCAAAAGGAACCTTGATGATTGGATGGGAGATAGGAAATTCACCCAGGGGATCACGTCAGTTGCCCTGCTAGACAGGGATCCAGGGAAGTAAATACTGTGGGAAGAAATAGCCAGGAAATTGTTATGGCTAGGCTTGTATAGGCCCTAGGGCTGATAGCCGAGTACCATCCCATGAACCTATGAAGTACCCTTGCAGATCTGGGGAGTGGTCATTATCTATGTTCTGAAGCTCATGTCACCTTCATTCCAAAGAGACCTTATCCATTTCTACACCATGGTCCTGTCTGACCCAGTCTCTTCTGGTTTATAGACTGAGGGGGTCTAGCTACTATGCCATGGATATCTGAAAATACTTTTTTTCAGGACTGTGGATCCATGGATTAGTTTGCTGGAATATATCATGGAAAGAGAGTCTATAAAGACATTCAGTAGAACTTGAGATAGGTAAAAATGGAAAGAGAAATGCAATAATGCGGGGAAAGTATGTTAAACAAAACTGAAATGAACACTTCACATGCTTCTTATGGCCCAGGTGCTGAAGGAAGGAGAAGACTGAAGAGGAACTCCTGCCTCACCTCTCCCAAGGTACATCTTCCACTAACGAATCTGTGGTGGAGACCAAGGGACCTGATATCAGCAGTCTGCTCAAAGTGTGAGGGCAGTCTGTCTGAAGAGTTACATCTGCCCTACACAGAGGTGAATGACAGCTTTGTGCTGTGTACACTGCTCATCTTTTACTATGTACATATGCAACATGTCAGAGCAAATTAAGGCTGCAAATTGTGACAGCTCATGCAGGATGACTGTGCCATCATTGTGTTATGTTCTAGGGGAAAAATGCTCAGATTACTGGTCAGATGTCAACAAGCACTGGAGAAACTAGCATATGAAAAAAAACATTATATACACACACACATATATATATATATGTGTCTGTGTGTGTGTGTGTGTGTGTGTATTTATATATATATATATATATATATATATATATATATATATATATATATATATATATATATATATGTGTGTGTGTGTGTGTGTGTGTGTGTGGTAATAGCCTGCTATAGGTCCCCAACCATGTCCCAAGGATCTCACTCCATGTTCCTAAGCACCCTGGAAACTATTAGGGTCCAATCCAACACTCTCATACTAGGTTTCTTCAACTACCCCTCCTTCAACTGGTAAAACTACTCATGCACCAATGCACTGGCCCAACGCTTCCTGAAATTCATCAATTCCAATGCCTGGACCAGCTCATTCTTACCCCCACTAAAGGAAGCAACATCCTTGACCTGGTTATTACTAACATGGGCAACCATTGCTCTACACCAATTCCTCCCTGGTAAGATCCGACCACAAACTAATCACCGTAGAAATCCACATATCACCTACACTCCCTGCAAAGGTAACCACTATGAAAAACTTCTCCAAAGCTGACTTTGGTCTCCTAAAAACAGAGGTGGCTAACTTCACGGCACCCATGTCAATGGAAAATAGATGCATGACTGCTGAATTATACACCAATGCACTGTACAAACATGTACATAAATGCATGGAACTAGCCATACCCAACAGAACCAAGATGCTCTCCTCCAAAAAAAGGAAGCCAATCTGGTGGTCCTCTGCCAGTAATAAACTCTACAACAGAAGGAAGAAACTCCCTTATTAGCCTCAACAAAAAGTTGGGATTCCTCATCAAAACCTCTAAAGCCAGCTATGAAGGCAGAATTGCAGCAGACACTAAAAACAACTACAAAACCTTCTATACTTAGATTTAAAATGTCCACGGCATTACCCAGGTTCGCTCTGAGTTACTGCACAATGGTACCTCCTATACTGAACCAACAGATATTGCGAACATACTGGCCGACAGAGTCAGTGCCAACTTTACCCCTCCCCCCCCCAAAGAACCAATCACAATACTGGAGGAATGCCAGGCAACCAGCATTACTGCAGCACAGGTTAAAGCTGCATTGTCCAAGACCAAGAATACAGCTTCCATGGGACCTGACAATATCCCTGGATGTATTCTACATGAACTACAAAGTGAATTGGCATCGTATCTGTGTGCCCTGTTCAATCACAGCCTCACCTCAGGCTTTGTCCCTACAGAGTGGTGCATTGCTACAGTCATGCCTCTCCATAAAGGAAGAGTGACTACAGACCCTGGAAGTTATTGCCCCATTAGCCTAATGAGTCTGATATGTAAGGCTATGGAGCTCATCATCATCATGGACCTAATTAACAAGGATATAGGGAATCTCCAAACTCTAGATCCCACACTGTTTGGTTTTGTGAAAGGTAGAGCATGTCTGCTCAACCTGGTTGACTTCTTTGAGTCAGTCACTAGAGATGTAGACAAGGGCAAGGCAGTTCATACAGCCTACCTCGATCTGGCCAAGGCCTTTGATACATTCCCCACTCAGGAATTATTGATAAACTCACCAAACTAGGCATCAACCCCTATATCACTAGGTGGGTTGCAAATTGGCTCACAGATAGAACTCACAGTGTGAAAGTAGCAGTCTCCAAGTCAGACTGCCGACCAGTCATGAGTGGAGTCCCACAGGGATTGGTCCTGGGTCCTCTCCTGTTTGGCATTTACTCCTCAGAAGTCCAGGCCAACACGGAGGGACTCTGGCTGACCAAGTTCACAGATGACTGCAAGCTGGGTGACATTATTAACTCCCCAAGTAATGTAGACATCCTACAGAAAGGCCTCACTGAGACCAATGGCTGGTGTCAAAACCATGGTCTTAAGCTTAATGCCAAAAAATGCATCATCATCCCCTTTGGGAAAAACTCAGTTCCCACTAATTACCACATAGATGGGAGCCCACTGAATGCTGAAGGTGTTATGAGAGATCTGGGGATACAGGTTGATGGGAACCTCTACTTCGACCACCACATTGCCACTGTGGTCGGAAAGTTCTTCTGGGTGGCACATCTCATTAACAAGGTGTTTACATCCAGGAAGAAAGAGGTCATCGTTTCTCTCAACTCCTCCCTCATTAGGCCAATCGAGTATAATGTCCCATTTGGCATGCACCTCACTAGACATATGCAACAGCTGGAAAGGCCACAGAAGTACCTCACGAAGAGGATCCTAGGCCTTAAACATATGTCCTACATGGACAGACTCAAATAACTCCAGCTATTCTCTGTCTCATATCGTCTACTAAGAGGCAATCTCTGCTTGACTTACATAGCCATGTCTGACCTCACTCTGTTAGAAATGCTACATCTAAAGAAATCCAAATCCCTCCATACCACCGCTCCAGAGGCCTCAACCTCATTACCACAATCAACAGAATATGCTGAAGGGACAGGTTCATAACCCAGAGACTGCCCATGCTCTGGAATAGACTTCCCATACATGTCAAGCAGAGCACCTCACTGGCCCTCTTCAAGAGAAATCTTGATGAGTGGATGGGAAATAGAAAGTTCACCCCAGGGATCACTCCAGTGGCTCTACTTGATAGAGTCACTAGGAAATAACATCGGGCAGCACAATGCCAGGGCACTTTTATGGGTTAGGCTTGTAAAGACTCCAGGGCCATTGATATATATATATATATATTTATATATATATATATATATATATATATATATGTGTGTGTGTGTGTGTGTATATATATATATATATATATATATATATATATATATATATATATATATATATATATATGCACACACATGTGCGTGTGCATCAGGGTCAATGTAGGGACAACAGCTTTTTCCTGACCCTGTTGTGTAGCTGTAATATTGTTACGCTCTTCCAGTCTTCTGGCAAGTCCACATTGGCCAGTGATCTGCTGGGGTCTATTTTTAACTGTTTAATAATATTACATCGAAAGGCTAAACATTGAACCCAAACCATTGAACATTCATTCAGTGAACGTTCACTTTTTCACCAGGGAAAGTAAATAGTTAGCCAACACTTTCCCGTCCCAAACAAAGGCAGCATTTCAAACCTACCTAGGTGGAGGGCTTTACCTCACCACACCCTCTAACATGGGGCTTCACCCTCACACCCCTTTAACTATATATACCAACTCCGAGACTGCACCATAGTGGGGAAAGAGACAGAGGAGGAGGTGTTGGCCAACGTGCTACTTTTCCATTCGCTGAAATGAACATTTGCTGAATGAACATTCAATAGTTAGGGCTTGATGTGTAGCTGTTCGATGTAAACATTACTCAACGGTTAAACATAGGCCTGATCTGCTGAGGATCTATGGCAGAGTATCCACCTGCGCATTGATCAGATTTCTGAGAACCTGGACAGATGGTACTTTGGGTCACTGTGGATTATCATCCCTTACAGTAACTAGTTTTCTCCACTCCTCTTGTTTATTTGTCCTATTTATCCATTCCTTTCCCCCAGTCTGCCATAATTCCCTTCATGCATTACGTCCTGCTCTCACATTCCTGTATGAAGACAAAAGCAAAACATTCATTCATTATTTCTGATTATTCTGTCCTTTGCATGACAGTCATCCAGTCTATCCTCAGAAAGGCCAGGTCCGCTCCTCATTTTTGCAACATATCAAAAAAAACTTAATTTCATTTTGTGACCCCTTTTGCTGTTTCACCACTGATTTACATCTCCATCACTGTCACATTCTTTGCTACCCTTTAGCTTACTTCCTTTTGCATTAAGCCTACCTGCACCCCCCCAGTACACACTTTGTGTTTCCTTAATCACTAGCTTCATCTTCTCATATTACCATACTGGCCTTTTCTTCTTTTCCGTTTTTGAACTCTATCACAAACATTTAGCAGCAACCCTGAGTACTTTGTACCCGACCCTTCACATTGGTTGCTCACTCCATTGATATGCCTTAGTCCCTTAACTTATCTCCACCCCCCTCCCCTAGTTCAACATAATCTGTGCCTCTGTAATACTACACTATCACCTTTGTCTTTGGTTTCCACTCAGTTTAACTGACATTGTTGCATGATCACTGTCCCTGTTTGCTAATGGCACCTTGTCTTGGACATATCTGCATTCCTCTCAACTGCTATGATTAACGGATAGTACTATGGTTTACCCCTCAGATTTACCCTTGCTTCTCCTAGATTTACTGATGTTCCTCATAAAATCAGACATGTTTACATGTACATATATTATTAAATAAATAAGCCTACACAAAGATTCCCTACCAAAACTGTGTAAGGTCTAGTATTACAAAAACCTTCCACTGAGGAAAAATAAGAAAGTGCTTTTCTTTGTGAATGTCTACTATCATTTTTAAAGACCAGAACTATGATTTTTAATACTGAGAGGTGGACAGGTATGCATTTCTGTTGACCTACACTTTGACAACCATGTCTCAAATTTAATCCTTTCTGGTAAAGTGTTAATTCCTCATGATCTAAGACCACAGAAAGCTCTCAGTTTCACTTTAACCTGGAGGTGAGGATCTCCCATTTTTTTTCCTGGTCAATTTGTATTTCTCACAGTTATAATCATCCCCCTCCCCTCCCCCTTAGCACACCGCAGTGTTCTCTGTGACATGTTGGTGCTGATACACTATATTATATCACCACCCCTGCCTCATTCTCTTATCAAAACTAACTAGTTTCTGAGCCACACTGGTTCCTCACCAACATCAAGGGATACTTTTTCCTTCTCCACTTTTTTTACTTCAGATTTGATGCCGTTCCTTTGAGCTCACCATTGTCCCACCATCCTCCCTGTCTGTCATTCGTAAACTTTATTTATTATGGCACATTCATGTCTCACCCTCTCATCACTGGTCCATGTTTCTATGATGCCCATTTCCCCTTCTGCATCTCTACTTGCAGCTTCGCAATTTTCATTTCCAGAATCATTCAGCTGCAAGGAGTTACTGTCTAGCTGTGGTCTGAGTCACATGTGTTTTGTTTCTCTATCCTTCTCTTGTCTGTTATTTACTGCCAGCTTCTTGAATACATATTTCTACCTTCTTCATCTGTGATACAGCCTTCCCCCTTGCATCATATTATTGAGATGATCATGGAGATGGGGTATCTTTGGAATGGACTACAAGTGCGATCTGTAGAACAGAGGATCTGAAAGTACATATGGGGAGAAAAAATACTAATAATTAAAAAAAAAATTACAGATTGTGTACCCCAGTCTAAATTTACATTCAGGAGATTACAGGGCAAGAAAAAAGGTAGTTTGCAAGTAGTATAAACGACTGCAATTAAACAATAAAACAATTAAGCAGCTTAACAGTTGATATAAAACTCATAAACTAATAAACATGATAAGTAATTCTAAACCTTACAAAATAGCCAAAATAGAAAGTTAACACTCTTTTTACAGGCAGCTTCCATTTTAAGTCTATATTAAAAACATGTAGAAGTAATATTTTTAATTTCATAATTACAACTTCTTCCTTAGGTTCAAGTATTTGTGTCATTTAACAGAATAACACAGTTTGGTAGCTGCAAGATCAATAACACTGTATTAAAGGCCTATTCGCATACATCCAAACACACCGTGGAGACAATAATCCAACTGCTGCAATAAGATGGTAAAAGCAGGTTTATTCCCAAACGAATCCTTTAGCACAGAAAGAAAACACAGTTGAGACAAGCGCTTTCGCCTGGACAATTCCAGGCTTTTTCAAGTCAGAGTGAAAAACAAACTGTGAAAGCACTACCTATATACCTAAATCACATGCTTAATTTAATTAAATAAACAGAACAAGCTGTTGGAAAATTATTTAAAGACATATGCCATTTCCTTCTTAATATATTACTAAAAATCTGTTGGGATGCACATGCTTGTGCAAACCAAAACTGAAATTCATATACATTTAATATATAAAATATAATATGTACTGTGCAATTTCGCATTGTCATAAAAGCATTACATATAAAACATATTTTAAAAACAACATTGGAACCTGTAAATAATACCTAAAGGTAATATTGTATTGGACAACAAGAAGTTGTCTGTACATTAAACAGCCCAAATAACAACCACTAGATTTGTTGTATAAAATATCAACCTGTGTTAGAACATGCACTGTAGGCTGTGAGCTATAATCTGGCTCTTCTGAGTTTAAGAACTGGCCCTATACTTAACATCTCATTCATGCCAGGTAAACTACTAGCATCAAGCCTTAGCTGCCAGATTAATTCCTTGAATTCCAGGGTAGATTCCCAATCTCCACCCCTATTACTTGGATGAACTTGTTCAAGCACCATAAAGGCAAGTTTAAAATTAGGACAACTAAGGGAGTGTTTATAGAATGCGTTACTATCTTTCTTTTTACCTATATCATAGAAATGCTCATATATACGCTTCCTAAACTCCCTTTCAGTTTTTCCTATATAAAACGCGCCACAAGTCAAGCAGTATCCAATGTACACCACACCTTTCGTGTTGCAAGTGTAGTGACCGTGTGGTTTCAAGTTGGTTTTGCGTGCTTTTAGATATATATGGTTATTATTAATAATCAAAGGGCATTGCTTACACTTGCCACATTTAAAGGTGCCATTCCTTTGTTGAGTTGTCATACAAGTAGTCGTGTGTCTTTGCTCAAACACCTCTTTTAAATTGCGGCCTCTTTTTCTAACAAAAGCTGGTCTCATTGGGATCAAGTTTTTAAATTCATCATTGGTTTGTAACACAAACCAAAACTTATTAATAATGTTCTCTATCTCCCTTGAATTCTCAGAAAAAGTATAGATAAAATGGTTAGAATTCTCCTGTGCTTGTGTGCTGGAGGGCCTTGGGATGGGAATACCAATATCATTATTCCCAAACAGTGGTGTGTATAACGAGTCCCTTTTGCTAATAATCTCGTGAATGAGATTATTCACCAAATAATCCGGGTAGCCTCTCTCAATGAACATTGCCCTGAGGTTGTTGGCTTCAGCAATAAAATCCTGCAGTCTGCTACACATACGAGATGCCCTAATGAGCAACCCTTTGACTATTCCTTTCTTTTGTTGGAATGGATGTTGGCTATTGAAATGTAACAGAGAATTGGAGAATGAAGGTTTTCTATAAACTCTAGAGTATAGTTCCATTGATTGTGCATCCCTAAGGATTTCTACATCCAAATAATGAAGCCCATTCTCACTGATTTCATAAGTAAATGTTAAGAAATCAGTGGAGGAATTAATATATTCCAAAAAGCCTATTACTTGATCTCTAGTGCCGTCCCAGATGATACAAATATCATCCAGGTACCGGCAGTAAAAAGTGATGTGCTGTGCCCAAAGGGACTGGAAAATATACACCTGCTCCCATCTATGCAATACCACATTTGCATAGACGGTGGCGCAGGAAGCACCCATGGCCACTCCCTTTGTTTGTTTAAATAATTCCCCATTAAAAAATACATAACTGTTGTCCAGAACAATATTTAACATCTCAGAAGTTAAATTAATGATATTGCTACTAAGACTGGTTTCGTGTTTTAAAAAATCAGTAAACCATTCAACACCAACAGTGTGGAGTATACTGGGAAATAACTCCTTGATATCCACAGTAATCATTAGTGAAGAGGTAAGGCATTTATCTTTTGGAAAAAGCCTAAGAAACTGCCAGGAGTCTTTAATCACATGGGTCATGGCCGGGGTATGCTTTTTCGTGACGAAGTCTATAAATTTAGAAATGGGTTCCGTTACCCCGCCCGCACCTGCGACAATTGGTCTGAATGGTAACGGGCTGATGCCTTTATGGGTCTTGGGAATTCCAAAAATAATAGGAACCCTAGGTTTATTTACTAATAAAAAGTTGTAAAGCTGCTCGTTAATAGCCCCTTGTAAAAGGTAATCATATAATGTATATTTAATCTTAGCTAGAGCTATGTTGTACTCATTACGAGATATGAGACAATACTGTTGGTCATCATGCAGCATATTATGTATACTTTCTTCATAGGTGTGGTCGTACATAAGTACAACGCCACCACCCTTATCCAGCTTCATTACCCTGACATGTTCCCTAGTTAACATTGAGATGTATTCAAGTTCTTGTTTGGTTATGTTAGCTTGCTGTGTGTTTGCAGAATAAAAGAACTTGTCACGCAGTTCATGTTCCACTAGCTCCTCATACAATTTCAAAGGTTGTGCCAAAGGTGGATTAAATGTGCTTTTTCTATTAAGCCCATTTGTGTTGTATGCTGTGTTTTTAAAAAAATGTTTCAAATTTAGTGCTCTAGTAAATAATTTAAGATCTACCAGTAAGTTTGCTAAATTAGTTCTATTAGAAGGTACAAATTGAAAGCCTTTAGTAAAAATGCCAAAGGCTATAGTGTCTATTGGAACTTCAGTGTAGTTGTAAATACTGAAGTTATTCATTTTAAACACCTTACAATTAGCATCATCCACTATTTGGATGCTATCATAATAAGCATCAAGCTCAGCCAAAGTGCGTGGAGCAGTGGCCACATTTGAATCAGGGACTTTGTTATCATGACTACCAACACTTAGTTGTTGTTCCATTGGACCCCTGGTCTCTGTGGTTTGTACTCCCATCCCCCGGTTCTCCCCGGGGGGTGGTGAAAAACCTGATTTTGTTCCCTTCTATCTTTTTCAGCCAGACGTTCGCTCCTACGTGGAGCCTCATTATGATTACGCTGAAACACTTCATCAGTTCCGCTATCATAGGTGCTATTATACCTGGTGTTGTTTGTCGATTTGTTATAACAAGGGTATGCTATCTCCTCTCTATACTCATGCATGTCCCTTTCAAGTTTCTTGATCTTCCTAGAAATGATTTTAGAACAAAACTGGTCAACTTCATCAAAGACTTTGTCATAGTCATGTTTGACCATGCCAAAGTCAGTGTCTGAAATGACGTTATTGTGTAAATTATTTAATTCCTCTGTAAGTGTCCTGGCCTTCTTTTCATATTCCTCTATCATAACTGTTATAACTTCAAGGCCTGCTCTATCAAAGATACTGCAAAGCTGTTTATAATGTGCAGAACCTTGTTTAACAAAGTTCGGAAATTTAAAAAAGCGTAGCCCCTTAGGGATACGCTTAGTCCTGACACATTCTGTCAAATAGTCAATCTCACATTGATTGCTTTTTAATGCATATAACTTGTTTTTAAATGCTGCAAAGTCTGTGTCAATGGCCACAGAATTAACATAATTGACAGTACCTTTATTAAAGTTAAAGGGCTGATTCGCCCAGTTTGCGAAATCAAACTCTTTCGTTTTGTCCTTAGTTTTTTTAGAACGGGCTCCTGGATTGCCGCGGTTGTTAGAGGGCCTTGCACTTTCCTGGGACACATGCTTTTCGTGAGAAGCTTCAGAGGGAGTCCTAACTCCATCCAACTCCCCTCCGGTAGACCGTTGTATCGGTGAAACAGTATCAGGTGTAATATTAGAGGAGGTTCCTACGTCGTCTTTGCGATGTTGTTTTAACAGCCCTTTCAGCTCGGTTAGCATCTCTAACACCTGGTTAAATTCCGCTCGTGTTACAGGAAGGTTAACTTCTGTTTCCTGTAACAAGCGGGGTGTAACTGCAGGGTTGAACGCCTCTACGCCGGTGGTCATGATCCAGACAGGAACGAAAACTTGCAAAAAATAAAGAGCAACTGAGAACAATATCCAAACACACCGTGGAGACAATAATCCAACTGCTGCAATAAGATGGTAAAAGCAGGTTTATTCCCAAACGAATCCTTTAGCACAGAAAGAAAACACAGTTGAGACAAGCGCTTTCGCCTGGACAATTCCAGGCTTTTTCAAGTCAGAGTGAAAAACAAACTGTGAAAGCACTACCTATATACCTAAATCACATGCTTAATTTAATTAAATAAACAGAACAAGCTGTTGGAAAATTATTTAAAGACATATGCCATTTCCTTCTTAATATATTACTAAAAATCTGTTGGGATGCACATGCTTGTGCAAACCAAAACTGAAATTCATATACATTTAATATATAAAATATAATATGTACTGTGCAATTTCGCATTGTCATAAAAGCATTACATATAAAACATATTTTAAAAACAACATTGGAACCTGTAAATAATACCTAAAGGTAATATTGTATTGGACAACAAGAAGTTGTCTGTACATTAAACAGCCCAAATAACAACCACTAGATTTGTTGTATAAAATATCAACCTGTGTTAGAACATGCACTGTAGGCTGTGAGCTATAATCTGGCTCTTCTGAGTTTAAGAACTGGCCCTATACTTAACGTATCATTCATGCCAGGTAAACTACTAGCATCAAGCCTTAGCTGCCAGATTAATTCCTTGAATTCCAGGGTAGATTCCCAATCTCCACCCCTATTACTTGGATGAACTTGTTCAAGCACCATAAAGGCAAGTTTAAAATTAGGACAACTAAGGGAGTGTTTATAGAATGCGTTACTATCTTTCTTTTTACCTATATCATAGATAGCCCTTTAACTTTAATAAAGGTACTGTCAATTATGTTAATTCTGTGGCCATTGACACAGACTTTGCAGCATTTAAAAACAAGTTATATGCATTAAAAAGCAATCAATGTGAGATTGACTATTTGACAGAATGTGTCAGGACTAAGCATATCCCTAAGGGGCTACGCTTTTTTAAATTTCCGAACTTTGTTAAACAAGGTTCTGCACATTATAAACAGCTTTGCAGTATCTTTGATAGAGCAGGCCTTGAAGTTATAACAGTTATGATAGAGGAATATGAAAAGAAGGCCAGGACACTTACAGAGGAATTAAATAATTTACACAATAACGTCATTTCAGACACTGACTTTGGCATGGTCAAACATGACTATGACAAAGTCTTTGATGAAGTTGACCAGTTTTGTTCTAAAATCATTTCTAGGAAGATCAAGAAACTTGAAAGGGACATGCATGAGTATAGAGAGGAGATAGCATACCCTTGTTATAACAAATCGACAAACAACACCAGGTATAATAGCACCTATGATAGCGGAACTGATGAAGTGTTTCAGCGTAATCATAATGAGGCTCCACGTAGGAGCGAACGTCTGGCTGAAAAAGATAGAAGGGAACGAAATCAGGTTTTTCACCATCCCCCGGGGAGAACCGGGGGATGGGAGTACAAACCACAGAGACCAGGGGTCCGATGGAACAACAACTAAGTGTTGGTAGTCATGATAACAAAGTCCCTGATTCAAATGTGGCCACTGCTCCACGCACTTTGGCTGAGCTTGATGCTTATTATGATAGCATCCAAATAGTGGATGATGCTAATTGTAAGGTGTTTAAAATGAATAACTTCAGTATTTACAACTACACTGAAGTTCCAATAGACACTATAGCCTTTGGCATTTTTACTAAAGGCTTTCAATTTGTACCTTCTAATAGAACTAATTTAGCAAACTTACTGGTAGATCTTAAATTATTTACTAGAGCACTAAATTTGAAACATTTTTTTAAAAACACAGCATACAACACAAATGGGCTTAATAGAAAAAGCACATTTAATCCACCTTTGGCACAACCTTTGAAATTGTATGAGGAGCTAGTGGAACATGAACTGCGTGACAAGTTCTTTTATTCTGCAAACACACAGCAAGCTAACATAACCAAACAAGAACTTGAATACATCTCAATGTTAACTAGGGAACATGTCAGGGTAATGAAGCCGGTTAAGGGTGGTGGCGTTGTACTTATGTACGACCACACCTATGAGGAAAGTATACATAATATGCTGCATGATGACCAACAGTATTGTCTCATATCTCGTAATGAGTACAACATAGCTCTAGCTAAGATTAAATATACATTATATGATTACCTTTTACAAGGGGCTATTAACGAGCAGCTTTACAACTTTTTATTAGTAAATAAACCTAGGGTTCCTATTATTTTTGGAATTCCCAAGACCCATAAAGGCATCAGCCCGTTACCATTCAGACCAATTGTCGCAGGTGCGGGCGGGGTAACGGAACCCATTTCTAAATTTATAGACTTCGTCACGAAAAAGCATACCCCGGCCATGACCCATGTGATTAAAGACTCCTGGTAGTTTCTTAGGCTTTTTCCAAAAGATAAATGCCTTACCTCTTCACTAATGATTACTGTGGATATCAAGGAGTTATTTCCCAGTATACCCCACACTGTTGGTGTTGAATGGTTTACTGATTTTTTAAAACACGAAACCAGTCTTAGTAGCAATATCATTAATTTAACTTCTGAGATGTTAAATATTGTTCTGGACAACAGTTATGTATTTTTTAATGGGGAATTATTTAAACAAACAAAGGGAGTGGCCATGGGTGCTTCCTGCGCCACCGTCTATGCAAATGTGGTATTGCATAGATGGGAGCAGGTGTATATTTTCCAGTCCCTTTGGGCACAGCACATCACTTTTTACTGCCGGTACCTGGATGATATTTGTATCATCTGGGACGGCACTAGAGATCAAGTAATAGGCTTTTTGGAATATATTAATTCCTCCACTGATTTCTTAACGTTTACTTATGAAATCAGTGAGAATGGGCTTCATTATTTGGATGTAGAAATCCTTAGGGATGCACAATCAATGGAACTATACTCTAGAGTTTATAGAAAACCTTCATTCTCCAATTCTCTGTTACATTTCAATAGCCAACATCCATTCCAACAAAAGAAAGGAATAGTCAAAGGGTTGCTCATTAGGGCATCTCGTATGTGTAGCAGACTGCAGGATTTTATTGCTGAAGCCAACAACCTCAGGGCAATGTTCATTGAGAGAGGCTACCCGGATTATTTGGTGAATAATCTCATTCACGAGATTATTAGCAAAAGGGACTCGTTATACACACCACTGTTTGGGAATAATGATATTGGTATTCCCATCCCAAGGCCCTCCAGCACACAAGCACAGGAGAATTCTAGCCATTTTATCTATACTTTTTCTGAGAATTCAAGGGAGATAGAGAACATTATTAATAAGTTTTGGTTTGTGTTACAAACCAATGATGAATTTAAAAACTTGATCCCAATGAGACCAGCTTTTGTTAGAAAAAGAGGCCGCAATTTAAAAGAGGTGTTTGAGCAAAGACACACGACTACTTGTATGACAACTCAACAAAGGAATGGCACCTTTAAATGTGGCAAGTGTAAGCAATGCCCTTTGATTATTAATAATAACCATATATATCTAAAAGCACGCAAAACCAACTTGAAACCACATGGCCACTACACTTGCAACACGAAAGGTGTGGTGTACATTGGATACTGCTTGACTTGTGGCGCGTTTTATATAGGAAAAACTGAAAGGGAGTTTAGGAAGCGTATATATGAGCATATCTATGATATAGGTAAAAAGAAAGATAGTAACGCATTCTATAAACACTCCCTTAGTTGTCCTAATTTTAAACTTGCCTTTATGGTGCTTGAACAAGTTCATCCAAGTAATAGGGGTGGAGATTGGGAATCTACCCTGGAATTCAAGGAATTAATCTGGCAGCTAAGGCTTGATGCTAGTAGTTTACCTGGCATGAATGATACGTTAAGTATAGGGCCAGTTCTTAAACTCAGAAGAGCCAGATTATAGCTCACAGCCTACAGTGCATGTTCTAACACAGGTTGATATTTTATACAACAAATCTAGTGGTTGTTATTTGGGCTGTTTAATGTACAGACAACTTCTTGTTGTCCAATACAATATTACCTTTAGGTATTATTTACAGGTTCCAATGTTGTTTTAAAAAATGTTTTATATGTAATGCTTTTATGACAATGCGAAATTGCACAGTACATATTATATTTTATATATTAAATGTATATGAATTTCAGTTTTGGTTTGCACAAGCATGTGCATCCCAACAGATTTTTAGTAATATATTAAGAAGGAAATGGCATATGTCTTTAAATAATTTTCCAACAGCTTGTTCTGTTTATTTAATTAAATTAAGCATGTGATTTAGGTATATAGGTAGTGCTTTCACAGTTTGTTTTTCACTCTGACTTGAAAAAGCCTGGAATTGTCCAGGCGAAAGCGCTTGTCTCAACTGTGTTTTCTTTCTGTGCTAAAGGATTCGTTTGGGAATAAACCTGCTTTTACCATCTTATTGCAGCAGTTGGATTATTGTCTCCACGGTGTGTTTGGATATTGTTCTCAGTTGCTCTTTATTTTTTGCGAGTTTCCTATTCGCATACATCTTAACCATCCAGAAATTTGCATGTCTAGATTGTTTGTCTTATGTTATTGGTCTGTCACTCATAAAAAGTGTCATTTTCTGATTAATGCCAGATGACTGCAGTCATTAAATAATAACATATATTAGTTTTCAGACTTCAGAACTTCAAAATGCATGCTAATGCAGAACTGGTACTCTAGCAGTGTTCTAAATGATAACAGCATTATCTGTCCCTATTTTTCAGCATTTGCCCTGCTCTCCCCATTTATTTTTAGCTTCGATCCTGATTCTTGCACTAAGAGGTTTAGAGGTATGTGGCGGGTCAGTTACTGCACGTCCTTCCCTAAGCCATGGAATATGCTCAGCAGCTCCGCATTGTTGTTAGTAGCTACTGTCTGAGCTCACTGTGATTCTGAGTCTCTCACACATCTCAGGGATGCTGCTGGAGACATTTGAATGCCAACACCCCTGCATATCTCTCTCTGTCTTGGTAGATATGCCCACATCAGAGGAAGTAAATATGTAAGGTATTGAGTAGGCTGGGGAAACAGTTGATGCCCATGTGGATCTAAACCTACTCCTTTATCATGGATATTAGACTATTAGCCAGGTATGCCAAAAAAGAACTCATAGGAAAGCATCATACAAAACATATTGTAAGGAAATGGACTACAGCTGTTGACTGAAAGCCAAATATTGTGAAACAACATGCCACCCTCAGGAGATTAAAACCCTGCACTCAGTGGACTGACAATGTACACATCACGTCATGACTACAATGTGCCATGGGAGCCATTACAGTGAAGCTGTTAACTTTACTTTCATAATTGCTTGATGATGTTCATAAACACTCAGTTCATTCACCAGACCGATAGCAATATTGTTAGCTCGTGACATGGATTTTTCTTCCTTTTTGCCATAGGATGAAAATTCTCATTTTTCTGTGTTCATATCATGGAACTGACATTGTTTTCTGCCAAATGTTGTGTAATAAATCACCATAGATGGATGGTTTTGGTTTAAAAGCTCTTTTGGGGGTTTGTGTGCCATGTCTTTTACCTATTTTTTGATTCGATTAAAGGTTAGAAAAAGGATTATAGGACAGAGATGAAAAGGGGAAACAAAAAGAGGGTAGAATACAACATGAACCAACTTATTAAATCAACAGTGCTAGAGAAATCCATAAATAAATTTGGTTAGAAATTTCCAAACTCCCTGACGGAATTTATGTCCTGAGGATAGGAATATTTTACTAACATATTTACTTTCATTGTATTATGCAATTTATTATTGTAATACTTTTGTGTGATACTAATATTTCTTATCGAAATATGTGTAAGCATGAGAGGTAATGGGTGGGAGTCTTTTTTTTTTTTTGGTTTCTCAGAGACCCTTTTATTTTTTTTAAGAGAAATGAAAGTGTTGAAAACAAGTCAGGTAAGTAAGAAGAGAGTAAGGAGCAAGCCAGGAAGTTAAATAATGGAAACACAGACAAGACCCAGGAAGTTAAATAATGGAAACACAGACAAGACCCAGGAAGTTAAATAATGGAAAAACAGACAAGACCCAGGAAGTTAAATAACAGGGAAACACAGACAAGACCAAGGAAGTTAAATAACAGGGAAACACAGACAAGACCAATGAATTTAAATAATGGAAACACAGACAAGACCCAGGAAGTTAAATAACAGGAAAACACAGACAAGACCAAGGAAGTTAAATAACAGGGAAACACAGACAAGACCCAGGAAGTTAAATAATGGAAACACAGACAAGACCCAGGAAGTTAAATAATAGGGAAACTCAGACAAGACCAAGGAAGTTAAATAACAGGGAAACACAGACAAGACCCAGGAAGTTAAATAATGGAAACACAGACAAGACCAAGGAAGTTAAATAACAGGGAAACACAGACAAGACCAAGGAAATTAAATAATGGAAACACAGACGGGACCAAGGAAGTTAAATAACAGGGAAACACAGACAAGACCAAGGAAGTTAAATAATGGAAACACAGACAAGACCAAGAAAGGTAAATAACAGGGAAACACAGACAAGACCAAGGAAGTTAAATAATGGAAACACAGACAAGACCAAGGAAGTTAAATAACAGGGAAACACAGACAAGACCCAGGAAGTTAAATAATGGAAACACAGACAAGACCCAGGAAGTTAAATAATGGAAACACAGACAAGACCAAGGAAGTTAAATAATGGAAACACAGACAAGACCAAGGAAGTTAAATAACAGGGAAACACAGACAAGACCAAGGAAGTTAAATAATGGAAACACAGACAAGACCAAGGAAGTTAAATAACAGGGAAACACAGACAAGACCAAGGAATTTAAATAATGGAAACACAGACAAGACCCAGGAAGTTAAATAACAGGAAAACACAGACAAGACCCAGGAAGTTAAATAACAGGGAAACACAGACAAGACCAAGGAAGTTAAATAATGGAAACACAGACAAGACCAAGGAAGTTAAATAATGGAAACACAGACAAGACCAAGGAAGTTAAATAACAGGGAAACACAGACAAGACCAAGGAAGTTAAATAATGGAAACACAGACAAGACCAAGGAAGTTAAATAACAGGGAAACACAGACAAGACCAAGGAATTTAAATAATGGAAACACAGACAAGACCCAGGAAGTTAAATAACAGGAAAACACAGATAAGACCCAGGAAGTTAAATAACAGGGAAACACAGACAAGACCAAGGAAGTTAAATAACAGGGAAACACAGACAAGACCCAGGAAGTTAAATAATGGAAACACAGACAAGACCAAGGAAGTTAAATAACAGGGAAACACAGACAAGACCAAGGAAGTTAAATAACAGGGAAACACAGACAAGACCCAGGAAGTTAAATAACAGGGAAACACAGACAAGACCAAGGAAGTTAAATAACAGGGAAACACAGACAAGACCCAGGAAGTTAAATAATGGAAACACAGACAAGACCAAGGAAGTTAAATAATGGAAACACAGACAAGACCCAGGAAGTTAAATAATGGAAACACAGACAAGACCAAGGAAGTTAAATAACAGGGAAACACAGACAAGACCAAGGAAGTTAAATAATGGAAACACAGACAAGACCCAGGAAGTTAAATAATGGAAACACAGACAAGACCCAGGAAGTTAAATAATGGAAACACAGACAAGACCCAGGAAGTTAAATAACAGGGAAACACAGACAAGACCAAGGAAGTTAAATAACAGGGAAACACAGACAAGACCAATGAATTTAAATAATGGAAACACAGACAAGACCCAGGAAGTTAAATAACAGGAAAACACAGACAAGACCAAGGAAGTTAAATAACAGGGAAACACAGACAAGACCCAGGAAGTTAAATAATGGAAACACAGACAAGACCCAGGAAGTTAAATAATGGAAACACAGACAAGACCCAGGAAGTTAAATAATAGGGAAACTCAGACAAGACCAAGGAAGTTAAATAACAGGAAACACAGACAAGACCAAGGAAGTTAAATAATGGAAACACAGACAAGACCAAGAAAGTTAAATAACAGGGAAACACAGACAAGACCAAGGAAGTTAAATAATGGAAACACAGACAAGACCAAGAAAGTTAAATAACAGGGAAACTCAGACAAGACCCAAGGAAGTTAAATAACAGGAAACACAGACAAGACCCAGGAAGTTAAATAACAGGAAACACAGACAAGACCAAGGAAGTTAAATAACAGGAAACACAGACAAGACCAAGGAAGTTAAATAATGGAAACACAGACAAGACCAAGGAAGTTAAATAACAGGAAACACAGACAAGACCAAGGAAGTTAAATAATGGAAACACAGACAAGACCAAGGAAGTTAAATAACAGGAAACACAGACAAGACCAAGGAAGTTAAATAATGGAAACACAGACAAGACCAAGGAAGTAAAATAACAGGGAAACACAGTCAAGACCCAGGAAGTTAAATAATGGAAACACAGACAAGACCAAGGAAGTTAAATAACAGGGAAACACAGACAAGACCAAGGAAGTTAAATAATGGAAACACAGACAAGACCCAGGAAGTTAAATAACAGGAAAACACAGACAAGACCAAGGAAGTTAAATAACAGGGAAACACAGACAAGACCAAGGAAGTCAAATAATGGAAACACAGACAAGACCAAGGAAGTTAAATAATGGAAACACAGACAAGACCAAGGAAGTTAAATAACAGGGAAACACAGACAAGAACAAGGAAGTTAAATAATGGAAACACAGACAAGACCAAGGAAGTTAAATAACAGGGAAACACAGACATGATCAAGGAAGTTAAATAATGGAAACACAGACAAGACCAAGGAAGTTAAATAACAGGGAAACACAGACAAGACCAAGGAATTTACATAACAGGAAACACAGACAAGACCAAGGAAGTTAAATAACAGGAAACACAGACAAGACCAAGGAAGTTAAATAATGGAAACACAGACAAGACCAAGGAAGTTAAATAACAGGAAACACAGACAAGACCAAGGAAGTTAAATAACAGGGAAACACAGACAAGAACAAGGAAGTTAAATAATGGAAACACAGACAAGACCAAGGAAGTTAAATAATGGAAACACAGACAAGACCAAGGAAGTTAAATAACAGGAAACACAGACAAGACCAAGGAAGTTAAATAATGGAAACACAGACAAGACCAAGGAAGTTAAATAACAGGAAACACAGACAAGACCAAGGAAGTTAAATAATGGAAACACAGACAAGACCAAGGAAGTTAAATAACAGGAAACACAGACAAGACCAAGGAAGTTAAATAATGGAAACACAGACAAGACAAGGAAGTTAAATAACAGGGAAACACAGACAAGACCAAGGAAGTTAAATAACAGGGAAACACAGACAAGACCCAGGAAGTTAAATAACAGGGAAACACAGACAAGACCAATGAAGTTAAATAACAGGAAACACAGACAAGACCAAGGAAGTTAAATAACAGGAAACACAGACAAGACCAAGGAAGTTAAATAATGGAAACACAGACAAGACCAAGGAAGTTAAATAACAGGGAAACACAGACAAGACCAAGGAAGTTAAATAATGGAAACACAGACAAGACCAAGGAAGTTAAATAACAGGAAACACAGACAAGACCAAGGAAGTTAAATAATGGAAACACAGACAAGACCCAGGAAGTTAAATAATGGAAACACAGACAAGACCAAGGAAGTTAAATAACAGGGAAACACAGACAAGACCAAGGAAGTTAAATAATGGAAACACAGACAAGACCAAGGAAGTTAAATAACAGGAAACACAGACAAGACCAAGGAAGTTAAATAATGGAAACACAGACAAGACCAAGGAAGTTAAATAACAGGGAAACACAGACAAGACCAAGGAAGTTAAATAACAGGAAACACAGACAAGACCAAGGAAGTTAAATAATGGAAACACAGACAAGACCCAGGAAGTTAAATAATGGAAACACAGACAAGACCAAGGAAGTTAAATAACAGGAAACACAGACAAGACCAAGGAAGTTAAATAATGGAAACACAGACAAGACCAAGGAAGTTAAATAACAGGGAAACACAGACAAGACCAAGGGAAGTTAAATAATGGAAACACAGACAAGACCAAGGAAGTTAAATAACAGGGAAACACAGACAAGACCAAGGAAGTTAAATAACAGGAAACACAGACAAGACCAAGGAAGTTAAATAACAGGGAAACACAAACAAGACCAAGGAAGGTAAATAATGGAAACACAGACAAGACCAAGGAAGTTAAATAACAGGGAAAGACAGACAAGACCAAGGAAGTTAAATAATGGAAACACAGACAAGACCAAGGAAGTTAAATAATGGAAACACAGACAAGACCAAGGAAGTTAAATAACAGGGAAACACAGACAAGACCAAGGAAGTTAAATAATGGAAACTCAGACAAGACCCAGGAAGTTAAATAATGGAAACACAGACAAGACCAAGGAAGTTAAATAACAGGGAAACACAGACAAGACCAAGGAATTTAAATAATGGAAACACAGACAAGACCCAGGAAGTTAAATAACAGGAAAACACAGACAAGACAAGGAAGTTAAATAACAGGGAAACACAGACAAGACCAAGGAAGTTAAATAATGGAAACACAGACAAGACCAAGGAAGTTAAATAACAGGGAAACACAGACAAGACCCAGGAAGTTAAATAACAGGGAAACACAGACAAGACCAAGGAAGTTAAATAACAGGGAAACACAGACAAGACCCAGGAAGTTAAATAATGGAAACACAGACAAGATCAAGGAAGTTAAATAACAGGGAAACACAGACAAGACCAAGGAAGTTAAATAATAGAAACACAGACAAGACCAAGGAAGTTAAATAACAGGGAAACACAGACAAGACCAAGGAAGTTAAATAACAGGGAAACACAGACAAGACCAAGGAAGTTAAATAATGGAAACACAGACAAGACCAAGGAAGTTAAATAATGGAAACACAGACAAGACCAAGGAAGTTAAATAACAGGGAAGTTAAATAATGGAAACACAGACAAGACCCAGGAAGTTAAATAATGGAAACACAGACAAGACCAAGGAAGTTAAATAACAGGGAAACACAGACAAGACCAAGGAAGTTAAATAATGGAAACACAGACAAGACCCAGGAAGTTAAATAACAGGGAAACACAGACAAGACCAAGGAAGTTAAATAATGGAAACACAGACAAGACCAAGGAAGAAAATTGAATAATGGAAACACAGACAAGACCAAGGAAGTTAAATAACAGGGAAACACAAACAAGACCAAGGAAGGTAAATAATGGAAACACAGACAAGACCAAGGAAGTTAAATAACAGGGAAACACAAACAAGACCAAGGAAGTTAAATAATGGAAACACAGACAAGACCAAGGAAGTTAAATAACAGGGAAACACAGACAAGACCAAGGAAGTTAAATAATGGAAACACAGACAAGACCAAGGAAGTTAAATAACAGGGAAACACAGACAAGACCCAGGAAGTTAAATAATGGAAACACAGACAAGACCAAGGAAGTTAAATAACAGGGAAACACAGACAAGACCCAGGAAGTTAAATAACAGGGAAACACAGACAAGACCAAGGAAGTTAAATAACAGGGAAACACAGACAAGACCCAGGAAGTTAAATAATGGAAACACAGACAAGATCAAGGAAGTTAAATAACAGGGAAACACAGACAAGACCAAGGAAGTTAAATAATGGAAACACAGACAAGACCAAGGAAGTTAAATAACAGGGAAACACAGACAAGACCAAGGAAGTTAAATAACAGGGAAACACAGACAAGACCAAGGAAGTTAAATAATGGAAACACAGACAAGACCCAGGAAGTTAAATAATGGAAACACAGACAAGACCAAGGAAGTTAAATAACAGGGAAGTTAAATAATGGAAACACAGACAAGACCCAGGAAGTTAAATAATGGAAACACAGACAAGACCAAGGAAGTTAAATAACAGGGAAACACAGACAAGACCAATGAAGTTAAATAATGGAAACACAGACAAGACCCAGGAAGTTAAATAATGGAAACACAGACAAGACCAAGGAAGTTAAATAACAGGGAAACACAGACAAGACCAAGGAAGTTAAATAATGGAAACACAAACAAGACCAAGGAAGTTAAATAACAGGGAAACACAGCCAAGACCAAGGAATTTAAATAATGGAAACACAGACAAGACCCAGGAAGTTAAATAACAGGAAAACACAGACAAGACCCAGGAAGTTAAATAACAGGGAAACACAGACAAGACCAAGGAAGTTAAATAATGGAAACACAGACAAGACCAAGGAAGTTAAATAATGGAAACACAAACAAGACCAAGGAAGTTAAATAACAGGGAAACACAGACAAGACCAAGGAAGTTAAATAATGGAAACACAGACAAGACCAAGGAAGTTAAATAACAGGGAAACACAGACAAGACCAAGGAATTTAAATAATGGAAACACAGACAAGACCCAGGAAGTTAAATAACAGGAAAACACAGACAAGACCCAGGAAGTTAAATAACAGGGAAACACAGACAAGACCAAGGAAGTTAAATAACAGGGAAACACAGACAAGACCAATGAAGTTAAATAACAGGGAAACACAGACAAGACCAAGGAAATTAAATAATGGAAACACAGACAAGACCAAGGAAGTTAAATAACAGGGAAACACAAACAAGACCAAGGAAGTTAAATAATGGAAACACAGACAAGACCAAGGAAGTTAAATAACAGGGAAACACAGACAAGACCAAGGAAGTTAAATAATGGAAACACAGACAAGACCAAGGAAGTTAAATAACAGGGAAACACAGACAAGACCCAGGAAGTTAAATAATGGAAACACAGACAAGACCAAGGAAGTTAAATAACAGGGAAACACAGACAAGACCCAGGAAGTTAAATAACAGGGAAACACAGACAAGACCAAGGAAGTTAAATAACAGGGAAACACAGACAAGACCCAGGAAGTTAAATAATGGAAACACAGACAAGACCAAGGAAGTTAAATAACAGGGAAACACAGACAAGACCAAGGAAGTTAAATAATGGAAACACAGACAAGACCAAGGAAGTTAAATAACAGGGAAACACAGACAAGACCAAGGAAGTTAAATAACAGGGAAACACAGACAAGACCAAGGAAGTTAAATAATGGAAACACAGACAAGACCCAGGAAGTTAAATAATGGAAACACAGACAAGACCAAGGAAGTTAAATAACAGGGAAACACAGACAAGACCAAGGAAGTTAAATAATGGAAACACAGACAAGCCCCAGGAAGTTAAATAATGGAAACACAGACAAGACCAAGGAAGTTAAATAACAGGGAAACACAGACAAGACCAAGGAAGTTAAATAATGGAAACACAGACAAGACCCAGGAAGTTAAATAATGGAAACACAGACAAGACCAAGGAAGTTAAATAACAGGGAAACACAGACAAGACCAAGGAAGTTAAATAATGGAAACACAGACAAGACCAAGGAAGTTAAATAACAGGGAAACACAGACAAGACCAAGGAAGTTAAATAATGGAAACACAGACAAGACCCAGGAAGTTAAATAATGGAAACACAGACAAGACCAAGGAAGTTAAATAACAGGAAACACAGACAAGACCAAGGAAGTTAAATAATGGAAACACAGACAAGACCAAGGAAGTTAAATAATGGAAACACAGACAAGACCAATATGACACAGGAGAGGGAGAATACAATTGTGAAGGATGCATGAGACAAGCAGAGGGAAGACAGTGGTGAGGGTAGTCTTAGAATACACAGGGGTGGGCATGGACACAAAATGAAGCAGTACACCAGGTTGGGGACAGGATGGGCATTTGCAGATGCAGGATCTACCAGTCTTGACCTAGTGAGAGTTTATTCATCATCCTGGGTAACATCACCACTTGGTCCTGCCTCAGAAGCTTGACTTAGCACTGGGCAGGGATGCGATTCAATGAATCGCTAGTGCATGGTCTGCGTGAGGCCAATGTAGGCATCCAACCTCCAACTATTTCCCCTACAAGCTCTGCCAACTCTTGACAGGTGACAAAGGTGTCACCTCCCTTTACACTGCTACAGGCAGGTACTACTGTACCAGTCATTGGCGCAGGCCTATCTGTTGTGGATGGTGCATGTAGGGCAAGAAGCATGGAAGCAATTGTGTCAGATTGTGACCCAGATGTGCGTGATGCTTCTGGTATAGGTGTGTCACCCAGATGTACTATATGCTTTTGGTGTTGGTGACATAATAGCTCCCACTTATGGGAGGGGTGAAAGGCCTTGCCAGTGGGATAAGTGCAGGTTGCTGTGCTGTGTTGCACCCCCAACCTAATTTAATATATTTACATCCAGTGTCACCAAACATCCAGGATAAATTATACATTCCTTCACCAAAAGTCACTAAATTTTATTAGTCTTGACCAAACAGCCTTTATTGTACAGTGGACATATGAAAACCTGTGGATTTTCCTATAATATGTGGCAGGCTGGATGAATGTGAAATGACTAGAGCCATCTTTGTGGATATCTGTGGATATAGAAAGACATTTGGCCCTGTCTTTCATTACGTATTACTTCAAAAACAACTGCAATGGCTTTTTAAATGCTTTTTGACTATCAGATATTCCCTAAAACACTTGAACTTAACTTTCACAGCCATCCAGGTGGCCATCATTCAAACAGTCAAGAGGGTGTTTATGTTCTCACTAGTGTCCTGGCAATGAGAAATTTTTATGGCCTAATCCCTTCCCTGGGCAGGGTGAGTGTGTGTGTGTGTGTGTGTGTGTGTGTGTGTGTGTGTGTGTGTGTGTGTGTGTGTGTGTGTGTGTGTGCATGTGTGTGTGTGTGCATGCACGTGCTCCTGTGTTGTCACTCTGTTTTTTTAAATGTATTTCTTAATAGTATACTACTTTCTTACTAGAAGCAGGGAGACTTATGTGCTCTTTGGTATTAGATTGTATGCTAATCTAATAAGCTGTCCAGAATTTTGGTTGGATATATCTAGTTTTTAAGGACCTTTGTGTCTATTTTCAATGTCTACAGGTTCAGATGTGTTGGTGCATGCAAGAGTGTGTGCTCACATCAGCATTATGGGTATGCCCATTCTCATTGTCTGTACTGTCAAGCACCAAAAATGCTGAGCCCTTGACTAGGCATTATCTCTTTATGCCAAAGGTGTAGGCAATGTTGCCACCTTTTGCTGAACCCCCCTTCTTCTCACAGCCTGTAATGCTGATCCTACATGCAGAAGTGCTTTGACAAAGCTCTAGTACACTAAGGTCACATTCTTATATTTCTTAACCACTGACCTTTATGTGTAGAGCAGTTGAGTTGCAATGATGCTGTCACGCTGTATTTATATGAAAAGCGGAAAGGATCACTGACAAAAATAGGAAGATATTTGCATCCTAGGGAATCCCTAATGCACTTTAATTTCAGTGATGTGAAATTAACCCTGTTTGATGAATTAACAATATGTTCTATAATGAACATACAAAACTGAATACACGGTCTCAATTGCACATGCACACACCACATGAGCGCACACACACACACACACACACACACACACACACACACACACACACACCTTCAAGAAATGTCAGCTGTTTTTTGTTTCAGATTTATTAGGATTTTACATGATAAGCTCACAAAACTTGTAATGAACAGCCCGTTTAGTGCTGAATTATCCAAGTAAGCAAACTTTCAGCTAAATGACGGTCTTTTAAAGGAACGCCACATATGTCACGCTGTTGTGTATCAAGAGTCTTAAGTACCGGTAACATTAAGGCAACACAACAGAGCAGTGAAGAATAAACACACAACATTCTCAAGTAATTGTGTGTGTCAAACCAGACAAACAGAATGCTTCCTTGTTACAGAAGATTGATGAAATCTGACTACATCGAAGACTTCATAAGCCAATGATTAGCTTAAAGCCAGTATTTATTACATTACCTGACCTGATATGTAATGTCCAGTGTAATCTCTTCACTCTTCTGATCATAAGACACTGCTACTTGAAAAAAAATTAAATCTTGGGATCCAGACAAACCAAAAACCTACAGGAACTATTCCAAGGCTAACCTCTGTCTGCTAAGCAACACCTTGGCTAAATTCCAAGTACACCCACACCCAGTAACCACCATAGCATATGCTGAGCTATTTACAAAATCAATGCACGGCCATACTGGTAGCTGTATAGAGTGAACTGTGCCCATTCGTATTAAGAATAAGACAAACTCAAAAGACAAGCCACCATGGTGGAATAACAATATCAAAAGGTTATACAATAAAAACATGTTGGGGCAATAGTAGGAGGAAGAAAGCCATACATTCTAAAACCAATCTGAACAGACAGCTAAGAGGGTTAATTAATTGTTCAAGGCTAAATCTGAGGAAAAACAGTTTCTCAAACAAAGTACAACCACAATGTTTGGTACAGCTATGTCTATAACCTCAGGGGCAATACACATTAATGTGCAGAACTTATTGTAAATGGTATCACCCACATTAAACCAGAGGCCACTGCTAACCTCTTGGCTGACAGGTTCGACTCAAATTTCTCCCTACACTCCCCCCTGATAGTCCAAAGGAAGTACTGCATACCACAATCCTACCAACCATTACTAGAGAAAGTTCATTAATACACTTTCCAAGGCCAAAAACAGTACATATATTGGCCTTAATAATATCCCAGGATGTTTAATAAATAGCATGACACATGACCTTTCTGGTACAACTGAATCACTTTTCACCTGGAGCCTTCAGTCACATCTTGTGCCCAAGGAATGGAAGATGGCCACAGTCCTTCCCATGCACAAAGGAGGTCCAGTTACTGATCTGGGTAACTACAGGCCCATAAGTCTTACCAGCCTCATATCTAAAGTCATGGAAAGAATCATCATTGACATGATAAATGAGGACATAAGTAAGCTGCAAATGCTGGACCCATCACAGTTTGGCCTTGTTAAAGGAAGGTCATGCCTACTAAGTCTGGCAGACTTTTTTGAGAGGGTCATCAAAGCAATGGATGAAGGTAAAACTGTGCATGCAGTTTACCTCGTCCTGGCCAAGGCTTTTAATACAGTCCCCCCTTAGGTATTTACAGACAAAAACCCTTTTATCACCTTTTTATCACACACCGGATAGCCAACTGGCTTACTAATAGGACCCAGGAGGTCCAAATAGGTGAGGCCACCTCCACCAAGAGGCCAGTCACTAGCAGAGCTCCTCAGGGCTCCGTACTGGGCCTGCTCCTTTTTGGCATTTATTTCTCTGAAATGGACACAAATACTGAAGGTTTATGGCTGTCTAAGTTTGTAGATGATTATAATCTGGAGGTTATCATTGACTCCCCTGCAGACACTAGCATTCCTCAAGAAGGCCTATCTCTGACTAACAAATGGTGCCAAAGCCATGGTCTCAAACTCAATGCTAAGTAATGCATAATTGCACCCTTCTGGATGTCAACCATTCCACCTATTTACCACATTGATAATATGCCCCTAAGAATCAACCCAGTGGTCAAAGATCTAGGTATGCACGTAGACAGCAGCCTTGCCTTTGACCACTATGTGGCCACAGTGGTCAGGAAATCCTTTTATGTTGCACAACTTATAAGTAAGATCATAACATCTAGGGCCAAAGAGGTCATTATCCCACTGTACTCTGTCCTTATCAGACCAATCATAGAGTACAATGCTTCATTTGGCATGTACCTGACCAGGCATATGCAGCAACTAGAGTGACCTCAGAAGGTCCTTTAGAAAAATAATACAAGGCATAACAAACCTGTCTTAAGCAGAGCACCTTAAAGCCTTTTCCCTCTACTCAATTTCCTATAGATTACTGAGGAGTGAGCTATTCCTGGCTTACAAGGCATCTGCACACCACACACTTATGAATCTTCTATATATTCATAAGTTAAATAGTATCAGAAATACATGGTCAAGGGACCAGAATTTTGACTGGGACCTAAGCAGAACATACTAGATAGACAGATATGTGTCCCAGAGACTGCCCTTCCTATAGAACAGGATTTCCATCCATGTGAATCTCAGTTTGTCTATTATCCAGTTTAAGCACAGCCTAGACCAGTGGATGGGGAATAGGAAATTTATACTGGGCCTGGCACCCATGTCTTTTATGGACAGAGGTAGCTTATAAATATCTGGCCCTCAATGTAATATTCGGATACAGGACATTATTATTCTTTGGGTAAAACTTGATTAAGCTTAGAAAGACCCCCCTCAAGTCGTTAGCCTAGGAACAATCTATGAATATATGAATCTGTAATATGTAAGTAATATATAACAATGCACATTGTTGTTGGAAGCAGTTAGTTAAAATGTCTTTGATAACTAGAAATGTTAACAGAATGCCTAAATCAACAGATGTAGAACTGCAATATTTTGTTGCTTTGCTGAATGTTTGACATGATCAAGAAAATCCTAGAGAATATAAATCCTCAGGCATGTAAGCCAAACATAACAGTATCTATCACAAGTCAGATTGTTTTAGATCTCTAGTCTGGAATTTAATATGCATTACTTTTTTACAGACGTGTTCACCTTGTCTGCTTTTTATGTGAAAAGGCTCTTACTTTATTACGTATGAAAAGATAACCTTTTTTCAAATGTGGTTCACAAAGGGCAAACAGCTCAATCTAGGTACAAAGTTTGTTATCCAGCTGTCTTAATGGTTAGGACAAACCCAGTTTCATCATTCACAAAAAAAGGTTACAAAGATATTCTACCCACTTTGATATTACATATAAAAAATATGCTGGAATGTGTTACTTCTACGAGTTACTGCACAGAAAATAATTGGGAACCATGACAATTTCCACTGCAAATCCTAAGTAATATCTGTGGATAACCCCCCTAGTCTTGTAATGTGTGACTGAGCAGCATCTTGGTGAAAGGAAGGCTAACAATATTACTTATTGATGATTCGATGGATGACTTTGTTGTATTTGAAAAACAAAATGGACACATGAAATCTGAATGTGTGCTGACTGTGTGCCAGATTGCTGCTACTATATCTATGGTAACAGCAGGGATGATGGAATTTGGAAGATACTATTTAAAAGGGGTGAACTTCAGGCACATTGTTTACATTCTAAATACTTTAAATTCCTATCCAGATACCTTTCTTACTCTGCTGTACTGATGTTTGTTTAACTTAAAGGTTGTTAAAAGAGCATTATGTCTTTTTACTTTGTATAAACAAATATCAGTGCTTGATCCTGTTTGCCCTTAGACACTTTCCTTCCACATCTTGGCTTAAAATATTCTTTTTTTCTTGTCTATCTACCAATTTAATGAATGGTAATAAATAAGTACAAATATATATATATATATATATATATATAATTTGGAGAAAGATGACTTAAAAAGCTGATTGTGGTAACTACATTTCATGACTCTCACAGCTTTATCTTCTTAAAACAGTCATTCTTTAATTGCTTAATTTCATAGGAAGGTTTTCATATTACCAAAATTGAGCCATTTAAGATTCTCATAAATGGAAACCAAAAACGGTTCCATCTTTGGGAATGAATGGGTTTTACTTTCACATTAATTCATTATTTCATTGACTAATCTGACCGCTCTTGGTTTTAGCCCATGATACTAAGTTAGTAGAGCTGGATTAACACTCATATATGATCCAGTTGGATTTTACATTTCAAACTCCAATGACATTTGATAACTAGTCTGCACTTTTTTAAAACTGTAAAACTTAAATGCCCACTAAAGTATTCATCATTTTGTTACAAGATATCACAATGCGTTAGCCAGTTCTTTCACTCGTTAATATGGCTGTGCTTCATTCACACCTGAAGACTCTGCATCACTACCCCTGTGATTAAGAATACATTCTAGATGTCATCCATTTCTTTTCATGTCTCTCACTAGCCTTACCTACTGCTTTTCAAGGAGATCTGCATATATATTTCAATATAAGAAACCCCGGTGCAAGTTTTGAGACATATCGTTTTCTACAGAGGTTATAAAACACAAAACCTTTTTAATAAGAAATTGCTGTTCAGCATTGGAGTATTAATGTCATATTGGCCCTTACAATGTTATTGTTGCTGGTTTCCTACAGCTATATGTGATAATTAATGTACCTCCATCTTTTATTATTCACAACATGCTGACTGCATCTAAAGAATTCTAGCCAACAAGACATTCACTCGTGTCTACTCTTCATTGACATAGTTCACAACGTTTGAAAATCACATTTGTCAGAAGTGCTGCTGGGCTGAACACAAGTGCATCAGTGCTTTGGTGATTATTTATGTATATGGTTGTATTAGAGCTCAGTAATTTAATAACCACAATGTTAACTTCTAAATGATCACTCAGTAGTCCCATGGAAACATTAATGCCTAGCAGACCATGTGACATTCATCGAACGTGTCTGTTTTTTTTTTTCTTGAATATTCATTGTACACAGCTGTCAAGCTTTCTACCAGCATATACTTGTCATTTGCAGCTTGTCATTTCAGTGACTTTGTAAATGTCAACATGCAATAATTTTTAAGAAGGTTAAATCTTCAACTTGTTCAGGAATGGGCTGAACAAACCAAATTGAAATCTAAAACACAGACCACTGACCCTTTACAAAAAAGAAAAACAGACGTTTACTGTTCTGCTAATTGTAACCAAATAATAATAAATACATTTACTCTGGTATTGTAAATAGTCCGAGTAAAGGGATGAAATGCAAATTACATCAACACAGAGTTATTTTTATTGTTAAATACAACTCATATTTTTGTGGGTTCTTGCTAAGGAGTCGTTTCTGTCACTGTTATTACAACATGCAGGAGACTTTTCTAGATAAACTTTACCAAAAATATTCAAAATCATGACAAAATGGTTAGATGAGAGTTAAACAGTACTTTTGTAATTTCTGAACACAAAGAAAAGTTTAAAAAGCATCTATTCAAAGATACATCCTCTGCATAAAATATGACATTCTGATAATTAGCAAGTATGAAAACAACAGTGCAGATGTTGGTGCCAGAACTTGAAGTTACCCATCTGTCCTGAAATCCAGGATAATCAAAGACACAACACTGCTATTCATATCTTTTAACCACAACACATTCAGCGGAGCATTCTAATTTTAGACCCCGTCTTAACATTTGTTGCCCTGCTCCTGCTAACCTTTTTATAATTCCAGTTTCTGCTTTTTCATTGGTTTAATTAAGGAAATGATAGAGAAGCTTGTTAAAGTTGAAACAAAGTCTTTGAACTAAGAGTGGGCTTCTAACTATACTATGATCCTGTCCATTGAAAGGACCAATAGCATAATGTGGCTAGAAGACTAGACAAGTAGTACAATGGGCTTTTAGCTACCTATGGTACTAATCCATTTTTCTCAATACGCAATGATATAGGTATGTTGAACAGACCAATAGCACAGTGCAGCTACAAGTCCCAAAAGCTGACATTGTAAGATGTTCTTGTCTCAGAGAACCAAAAGTTCTGCTTAAGCTGCTAAAGTGACAGTCCTACAGTGTTTTAAATTTGGAAGACCTTTTTTTGTTTTGTTCTTGTTTTTTCACCCTCAGGTTCATAGGGTCATAGGTTCATAGGTAGGTGCTAGGCTATCGGCCCAAGGGCCTACAAAAGCCTAGCCAACAAGGTTCCCTGGCTTACGCCATCCAAGAAAGTTAATTTCCTGTGCCACTGTCGAGCAGAGACATGTAAGTGATCCCCGGGGTGTATTTCCTATTTTCCATCCACTCATCAAGATTTTTCTTGAAGAGTGCTAATGAAGAACTTTGCTTGACATAGATGGATAGCCTGTTCCATAGTATGGGAAGTCTCTGGGACAGGAATCTATCCCTCCAGCATGTTCTGTTTATTGTGGTGACAAGGTTTAGGTCCCTAGAGCATGTAGCTTGGAGGGATTGGGATTTCTTTAGCTGTAGCATGTCCAACAGCTCTGGGTTGGACATAGCTTTATATGTTAGGCGGAGATCACCTTGGAGTAGGCGATATGCTACGGAGTAAAGCTGGAGTTTTTTGAGGTGGTCAGTGTAGGGCATTTCTTTAAGGCTAGTAATCCTCTTTGTGAGGTACTTCTGTGGCCTTTCCAGCTGCTGCAGATGTCTTGTGAGGTACATTCCAAAAGGGGCATTGTACTCTATAATGGTTCTAATGAGTGTCGAGTAGAGGGGAACAACCTCTTTTTTCCTGGATGAGAACCCTTTTATGATGAGGTGTGCCACGTAGAAGGACTTCCTGACTACTGTGGCGATGTGACTATCAAAGGAGAGACTACTGTCCACCTGGGTCCCAAGGTCTCTTATCATACATTCGGTGTTAAGTAGATTGCTGCCTATATGGTAGTTCATGGGTACAGAGTTTTTACCAGAGGGGATGACACTGCACTTTTTGGCATTGAGCTTGAGGCCATGGCTCTGACACCAGGCATCTGTCTCAGTGAGGCCCTTCTGTAGGATGTCCACATTATTTGGGGACTTGACTATGGCTCCTAGTTTGCAGTCATCTGCGAACTTCATTAGCAAGATGCCTTCTGTATTAGCCTGTACTTCAGAGAACTAGATACCAAACAGGAGAAGTCCCAGGACGGAACCCTGTGGTACTCCACTTGTCACTGCTTTGAGGTCAGATTTGGAGTCTGCAACTTTTACAGTGTGGGTTCTGTCAGTGAGGCAGTTGGCAACCCATCTTGTGACATAGGGATTTATACCTAGTTTAGTGAATTTAGCTATAATTCCAGAATGGGGGATGGTGTCAAAAGCCTTGCCGAGGTCAAGATAGGCTGTGTAAACCACCTTACCCTCATCTACAGCTTTGGTGACTGCCTCAAAGAAGTCGATCAGGTTCAGGAGGCATGATCTGCCTTTCACAAACCTGAACTGGGTGGTATCCAGAGTTTGGAGGTTACCAATGTCTTTGTTTATGAGTGCCATGATGATACATTCCATGGCCTTGCAGACCAGGCTCGTCAGGCTAATAGGTTGATAGTTCCTGGGATCAGTGGTGGCTCCCCCTTTGTGGAGTGGGATAACTGTTGCTGTGCGCCATTCAGTGGGCACAAAGCCTGATGCGAAGCTATTATTGAACATGGTGCTTAAGTGGAGAGCCAGTTCATTCTGAAGTTTGTGTAAAATGCAGCCTGTGATGTTGTCCCATGGATGCTGTGTTTTTGGCTTTGGAGAGTGCAGCTTTTACCTGTGTAGTTGTGATTACAGGAACTCTGCATTCTTCCTGTATAGATATGGGCCCTTTATGGGGTAAAGGGGGTAAAGTTAGTACTGAACCTATCTGCCAGGATGTTGGCAATATCAGTTGGTTCTGTAATTTCCGTGCCATTGTACTGTAACTCAGAGCAGATCTGGGTGTTGCCATCAAGATTCTTGACATGGCTATAGAATGCTTTCTGGTTGTCCTTAGAATTAGTGGCAATTTTATTTTCATAGCTAGCTTTGGAGGATCTTATAAGGGATCTCAGCTTCTTACTGAGGCTGACCAGGGAGCTCCTCCATTCATGGGATTTTACTCTCTTTTGCAACAGTTTCTTCCTTCTGTTGTACAGTTTGTTTATGGCAGGGGACCACTACATTGCCTTCCTTTTTTTGGAGGATAGTGTCTTGGTTCTGTTTGGAATAGCGCGATCCATGCACTCGTGTTAGTGCTTATAGAGTGCACTTGTGTAGGATTCAGCAGTTGTAACTGTATTGTCCATCTGCATGAGTGTCATGAAGTTCGCCACTTCTGTCTTAAGAAGCACGAAGTTAGCTTTGGAGACATTTTTTACTGTGGTTTCTTTAATGGGGGTGGGGGTGGGATGTGGATATCAAGGGTAATTATTTGGTTGTTGAGGAAGCACTCCTTTTTTCACCTATCTGGTGGAATTTTTAAAGGTCAGTGCTACCATTTTGAAAGTAGAGGTGTACTGTTATTTCCTCATAATAATGTAGCTGTCTTAGGCACATTTCTGTGTTTTGGCAATAAGTGATTAAAACCCATGTCGGTGGTTTCTGTCAGAGTGCTGCCTCTGTCAGGTCAAAAAAAAACAACAGCAAGTGAACCAGCACAATAAAGCTGAGTCACAACATTTTGCTTTAGCAGTTTGTAGTGCAATGACAGTGCCATGGTTCTGGGTACCTTTTGTATGTTAGATTACTGAGCTCAGTACACTTCCCTGAAAATGAATTCTACAGTGGATCATTATATGTGCTGAATAGTCAATGTCCAAAACAGCTGGAGTTCCTGATGTTCTGGCAAAAAATAATTCTTTGAACTGTGACTTCATCTATAAATTATAACAAAATAAACCTTTTATGTATAAAATTTGTGCTAAAGGACTTGAAGAATAGCTTGGAAGCTTAGACTGACTGACTCCTTTACCACAGCCAAGCAATCTAAGTGGTACAGCACGTTGACCTATATGATTTCAAGAAGTAATGATCTTTGCAACTCTGTAATATGACTGAGCAAACTGAACAGCAAGAGCGTCAAACAAATTACCTCAGAAAACTGCTCCACAGAGTATCGTAGAGAGTAATGGCAAAAAGGTAACAGTGAAACCTGTATCGTTGCCATAGTAATTACAAATCTATGCATGCGACCTGAGGTTATAATAGCTCTTTTACAGCATTTAACACCGATTATGCACATTACAGGATATATGAGACAGGTGCCTTGGTATTAGATGACATTTTCCATTTCAGTACTGTCACCAGACTGTACCACAATCCTAAAAAAAAAAGATAAAAGAATCACTGTGTAAACTTTATTAATGAAAATGCCTGGGCTTCATTTTGGAAGCATGTAAGGATAAACCAGATTTCCTAAGGCATCCTTCTTATCAAATGAAAGTTACAGTGTCAGCAACACAGAATATTGCAAATTCATCAGCATAGCAGATCGGGTTTAAATCTTCATAATGGGCCTATATATGATCAACACAGTCTGAGAATAATAAGAGACTTAGGTTAGAGCCATATGGAAAGCCATGATTCTACAGCAATGAAGATGAAATTGTAGAAACAAACTGGAAGTCGACCACCACAATAAATGGATAAAAGTATTTAATGTGAACAGATGATGAAGGCAATGCTCTGTTCCATTTGGAGATATACTTGTCTATTTGGAAACTACTTTTTTTAACCATATGGGTGTAATGATGCCATATAATACGTTAGGCAGTAAGTTATGTGTGCTAGTGCCAAATGCCTTTAATAAGTCTAAAAACATGACAAATTCTAGCTTTAGTGTTGCTCTGAAATACACAGAATGCGTGATCAGGGCTACCTCTCCCCTTTGTTCCTTGTGGAAGTCAAGCTTGATATCAAGTACTATGCAGTTTTGTTGTGGTAAGCCTAAATGTTGATCATTATTAACTTTCTCAGGCAATATGGCAAAATGGATGAGTGTGCTAGGTCTAAAATGACTCTGTTCATGAGATGTGCTACCTTCGCAGAGCAGTATCCCTAATTTGCACTTGTAGATTGATGGGGTTATACTGGAGCTGTTCCTCATTAAGTAGGTGATTAGTATGGAAGGAAAATGATAAAGACATCTAATAAATATGACAGGAGGCCGTCAAATGCAGGAAATAGTCAGCATTACTATAATCTTGTTGTCTGTGAAGCTTAGTTAAACCACTACTAAAAGGAGCATTGTTTTTTGGAGGTTTTTGTTTGCCACCCCCCCCCATACTGTCTGCAGTGCATAAACCTACTCCTTTCTCACTCCTGTGGACTGGCAAAATACTATCATGTGCTTTAAGACAAGCGGGATCTCCCCTCTTCAGGGAAGGAGTAACTTGTGTCATCTCCTGTTTTTTTTTTTGTAAAATTCCATCCACATTCAAGGGTAGGGTGGGGGCAAGATTATATATGCAGCTGGAAGTGGGGATTTATGTATGCTACACTGGGGAAACCCAAACTAAAGTAGAGAAGCTATCTGATGTAATGTGCATCAATGCACATCAACATACCTACTCCAAGTACCCATTAAAAAATTTACACTGTTTTGCTTTGCAATCAGGCTGTATCTTCCAGTCTCCACCAGGTAGCTCCCATTTGTGAACAGAATCCCCAAACCCTCACCACTGGATAGGGGCAGCCTCTTCCTCCTTCCCACATATGTTACCATACTCAAAATGTCTGTATAAAACAACAAACACCTGGGTCACAATCAGGGTTCCATCTGTTTATGCCACAAAGCTGGGGATGCAATGAAAATGATTTCTGAAGTAAGTAGCTAGTGCTCTGTTACAGTATCATAACAGTGCAGATCCAAGAGTATAGGTCCTAGCATTAGTGTTTAATGCACTTTGACTTTATTTGCTGGTTCATGATGAATGATTTTTTAATATCTTTTATAAAATCTTTGTATTTCATATGCATCTGTATTTTATAAAGGAATGCTGTAGACTGTCCTTTTTATACTGCACTCCTTGTCTCAGTTTATTATAACCCTTGTTTTGCTACACTATACTTTGTTAAATTTGATTATAGTAATTTTAATTTCAGGAGCCAAATAAGTTATGGTCATACTAGTTGTGTTAGCCAGGTACAATAATGTATGCCTGCTTCCAGTTTCTGTTTACCTAGGTAATGTCATTTAATCTAGTGCGAAGGTAGTCTCTTTCATGAAATTTAGCAAACATTCTGGAGAAATTTACTTTGTTCTCAGTCCTTTTAATACTCACCTCTTTGGCTTTACACTGGTATTTGGTCATAAGTATATATCACACAGACTGCACTTTCACAGTATCACATTAAAAAATAAGCCAGGTATTTCCATGCTAGCTGTATATTTAAAAGTGAATTCTCTAATAACTGAATATGTCACTTTTTATGGCATAGTTTTGTATGGTGCATACTACATAGAATTTTCTCCCCTTACCCAGTAGTACAGTTGTCAAAATTTAGCACTGACAGGAATGCTTGTTATTGTTTCACATAGCCAAGTGAGTCCACTAACATAATACTGCAACTTCTACAGAACTGACATGTTATATAAATGAAAATAAAGCACATTATATTATACTTAATTTATTTTTCCTCTATGCAGTGCTTAGTAAAATGAACAGTACTGTTAGTAAGACATGGAGGAAACAGGCCATGCATCCACCCTGTGCCTTCACAATCTGAAATAACATGAAGTCCCAAACTACGTAATTTAACATGGGACTATGCATATCTTGCAGAATGGATTTTCCACACTGTGAATGAGCCTTAGTTATTCCACGCAGCTGTCATGAACTTTTGTGGCACAATCAGCAGTAGGGAAATATAATACTTAATACTCACTGTAGTTTTCATGGACATTTTTTTTTAAAGTTCTACTTTCATATTCCCAGCATTATCAGATCCTGTTATAAGTAAACTCAGTAAAATATTATTTGTCCATATACAATGCCAAGAAATGCATACCTGCAGCTACTAAGTGGAAAATTATTTATAAACATCTACCTGCCACTGAATAAGAGACGTATTGTTCACCTAGAAGAATTTGCTAGTGCTGTAATTATTGTTGTTACATTATTATACATGGCTGGCATCAAACTTACTTTGCTTGGAACTGGATTCAGTGCATTTTTGTAATAAACCCATTTCTTCATACAGTGAAGCTTTACTTTGTTGTGATCATGTAACAATGGGGGTAAGGTGAATTCAGGAATGTATGAGTGCTCCCTATTAGGAGTGCAGAGTGGCAAGCCACCCACTTGGGTGCGAGGGGGGGGCTTACCATAGTAAAAAATGATTTTGTTTGTATTCCTTGTCACATTCATCATTTCTTAATCTCTGCTTTAGTTTTTTAATATTTATTTTATTATCATACCAGCTTTGGTTTCCTAAACCACTGACCATGATGTCACTGTGCCCTGGACTACACTGGTATACTCATGCCTGAGGAGTATATCTTCTTAACTGCAGAAAATTATACGTTTATGAATCATCATCATCATCATCATCATGAGTAGCCTTATAGTTTCATAGTTTCATAGTATAGTACTAGGCTATCTGCCCTGGGGCATTTGTAAGCCTAGCCATAGTGATGTGGCTTTTGCCACCCCATGAAATGGTACAAAAATGTACAGAATAAATCTAGAATACTGTGCCTCTGTCTAGTAGTGACACAATGAAGGTCCCCTTATATAATAGAATTAGTTTACTGTGCCCCTGTCTAGCAGTGACACAGATGTGACCCCTGGGGTAAACTTACGATCTTCCATCCACTTATCAAGATTTCTCTTGAAAAGAGTCAGTGAGGGGCTCTGCCTAATACGAACTGGGATCCTGTTCCAAAGCATGGGAAGCCTCTGGGTTATGAATCTATCCCTCCAGCATGTCCTATTCATACTTGTGCCGAGGTTTAAGTCTTTAGCTCTCGTGGTCCTGATGGATTTGGATTTTTTGAGGTGGATCATGTCCATCAGATCCTGATTGGACATGGCCTTGTACGTCAGGTAGAGATCACCTCTGAGCAGGCGGTATGCTACTGAATAGAGCTGAAGTTTCTTTAGTCTGGCAGAATAAGACATATGTTGGAGACCCTTGATCCTTTTGGTGAGGTACTTTTGTGGTCTCTCCAGCTGTTGCAAATGCCGGGTGAGGTACATACCAAATGGGGCATTGTACTCAATCATGGGTCTGATGAGGGAGGAATATAGGGGTACAATGACATCCTTGGATCTGGATGTGAATCCCTTCATGATGAGGTGTGCAAGGTAGAATGTTTTTCTAACCACTTTGGCAACGTGGGTGTCAAATGAGAGGTCGCTGTCTACTTGGGTCCCTAGGTCTCTGATTACTTTTTCCGTACTCAGTGGGTTGCTGTCTATGTGATAATTTGTGGGTACTTTGTTTTTTACAAAAGGGATGACTATACATTTTTTGGCATTTAGTTTAAGGCCGTGACTACGGCACCAGTTGTCCGTTTCAGTGAGGCTTTTTTGTAGGATGTGTGTGTCTGCTGGTGTATCGACTATGGCGTCTAGTTTGCAGTCATCTGTGAACTTTGTCAGCCACAGCCCTCCCATGTTTGCTTTAACATCTGAGAAATAAATGCCGAACAAGAGGGGTCCCAGGACAGATCCCTGTGGGACACCACTTGTGACTGGCTTTGAGTCTGACATTGCTCCAGCGATTTTAACTTTATGGGTTCTGTCCTTTAGCCAGTTTGCAACCCATCTAGTGACATAAGGGTTTACGTTTAAGCTGTTTAGCTTATCTGTGATGCCTGAGTGGGGTATTGTGTCAAAGGCCTTAGCCAAGTCCAGGTATGCTGTATGGACTGCTTTGCCCTCATCAATGGCTCTAGTGACTGTTTCGAAAAAGTCAACCAGGTTTAAAAGGCAGGATCTGCCCTTTACAAAGCCGAACTGGGTGGGGTCAAGTGTCTGTAGGTCCCCTATGTCTCTGTTTATGAGTTCCATAATGATTCTTTCCATAGCTTTGCAGACCAGGCTAGTTAAGCTTATGGGGCGGTAGTTTCCAGGGTCTGTAGAGGCACCCCCCTTGTGGAGTGGGACCACTGTTCATGTACACCAGTGTTCAGGTACATATCCCGAAGTAAGGCTAAGGATAAATAGCATTTTTATGTGTGGGTTTAGCTCCTCTTGGAGTTCACGTAACATGCACCCCGGGATACCGTCAGGTCCCATTGATGCTGTGTTTTTTGCTTTGTTTAGGGCGGTTCTCACTTGGACATCTGAGATGATAGGGAGATTACATTCAGCTGGGATAAGTATTTCTTCTTTTGGGGGTGAAGGAGGGGAGAAATTTGCACTGAACCTGTCAGCCAGAATGTTAGCAATATCTGTGGGTTCAGTGTATTTTTTGTTGTTGTGAACCAACTCTGAGCATATCTGAGGGTTTCTGCCCAGGTTTCTAACATAGCTGAAGAAGGCTTTGTGGTTATCTTTAGTATCCTTAGCGATTTTTCTCTCAATGTTTGCCTTGGATGTTTTTATGAGAGAACGTAGTTTTCTGCTAATGTTGATCAGAGATGTCTTTCCTTCATGGGATTTCGCTCTGACGTGCAGTAGCTTCCTTCTTTTGTTATACAATTTGTTTATGGCTGAGGTCCACCAGACAGGACGCTTACATTTGGTGGAGAGGGACTTGGATTTGTTTGGGATTGCATGATCCATGCATTCTTGGAGATGTCCATAGAAAGCATTTGTGAAGGATTCGGCATTGTGGGATGTGGTATCCACTGGCACAGTGGGCTTAAAGGATACCATCTCAGTCTTAAGAAGAGTGAAGTCTGCTTTTGAGAAGTTTTTCACTGTGGTCTTTTGTGCTGGGGGTGGAGGTGGGATATGTATATCCAGTGTGATTAGTTTGTGGTCAGATCTCACTAGTGAGGGGTATACTTCTGGTGTGGAGCATTTTGTCCCCATGTTTGTGATGATCAGGTCTAGTATATTATCTCCGCTAGTGGGAGAGGTGACTAATTGTTCCAGTGCATTTGAATTTATGAATTCCAGGAACCTTTGGGCTAGGGTATTAGGGCTAGAATAATGTACCCAATCTATGTTTGGGTAGTTGAAGTCTCCCAGTATGATGGTATTTTGTGATACATTCATATCCTCCAATGTCTTCAGGAAGGCTGAGTGGGGTTCTTGAGATTGGGAGGGTGGTCTGTAACATGCTACCAGTTGTATAGCAGTTTTGCCTATGGTTAGTTGCACCTGTATGGTCTCTGATGCTTCATGTGTTGCTACTAACCTGGAGGTGTGGGTGTCCTTTATGAATATGGACACTCCCTCCTTGTGGTTCGCCCGGGTTTTGGGGCCGAAAAGCATGATACGAGGTATAGCCTGGTAGCGCTGGGGTGCTCTCAGGAGCCTTGAACCAGGTTTCAGTTATTGCACAGACGTCGATGTTCTCCATGCTGAGGAGTGCACCAAGTGCCTGCATCTTGAGATTTAGACTTCTGGCGTTGAGCAGCATTACCCTTAGTTTTTTCCATTTTTGTTTTCTAAGGAAGTGGGTTTGTCTTTTGAGCCTTGCCTAAAAAAGGCACTATGGGGGTGGCAAGAGCCTTAGCTAATATCCGGAAGCCCAGTGGTGACAGGTGTAAGCCATCCCTTGCAAAGCAGCGTGGCTTGTCCAACATATCATCCCAGGCAGACAGACATTGGATCCCCTTAGAATGACACCAGTACTTGAGCCAATTGTTAAAGCTGATCATCTTGTCTTTGTATTGTGGTATCATTCTTGGTGAGGGCAAGATGCTGCTCAGGGTCAGGGTCATACCAGCCTGGGCTACATAATCGGAGAGCTCCTCTATGTCTCTTTTCATGTAGTCCAGGGAGGTACATCTCAGGTCATTCACACCAGCATGGACAATGACGGAGTCATATTTGTACTTGCTTTGGAGTGACCTGAGTGAGTGTGTTATGTGGCGGATCCTAGCTCCCAATAGACAGCTCACAGTCACGTTCTCCTTGTTCAGCCTGGTCAGTGGGACATCAGTGTGTCTGACTATGGAGTCACCTATTACTAGTGTATCAGGCAAGGTGTTTGGCCTTAAGGGCTGTAATTGGTCGACACACTGATTTATTGAAGTATGTGTTGCATGTGTTTTGTTTTGAGGTGGTGGATTTTTGGATGTCTGCTTTGGGAGCCTCTGTTGTTTTGGTAAGTTTTTTATTAGAGCCTCCGAGTATGTCTTTGTGTTTTTATGTGTTTGGTTTGCAGTTGTGGTAGGTCTATGTGGGACTGGGATTGTTGTGTGTGTGGTTGCCATCTCCTCCTGTCTGGTCATGCCAGCCCTGAGTTGAGAGAGTTCAGCCTCCAGTTTGGCTATATAGTTGCATCTCTCACATGTATTTGTGTTTGTTGGGAGGAGGAGAGGGTTGTCTGTGTACATGAGACAATTGTAGCATTGTCTCAAGATACCTAGATTGACCAGCTGAACAGGAGACGACGCCAGTAATCTACCACTCGACATGCTAGAACAGTATAAGGGAGTGGTATACCTTTAAGGGAAGTGGATATTCACAGGGGTGGTAAGTAGATGTAGTGCTTTACTTAGTACGAGAGTGCTTACGTAGTAGAGAAGTATTGAGAACAAGTGCTAGGCTTATAATACAGTGAGTAGTCTGGTTTTACTAAGAGTAGAGCTTCCTTAAGGGAAAATTTGAAGAGCAGACTTGGCGGAGCCAGAAAAAGTTTAACCTTGTTTAACCGGCACTGCGCTATGCACACGACCGCGCAAAGCTGTGCAAACGCGGATTTTAAACAGTGAACTACAAAACAGCTAGAAATGGTCCCAAACAACCAATTACTACAGCTTCTTGTGCTGAGGTCACTTCCCCCAAGAACAGGTAGGCTGATCAAGGCTCCCCACTCCCACTGGTGAGCAAAGAAACTTCCTTCTATCCAAGTAAGGTAATGGATAACACAGGAACTACACCACAGCCCAGAATACAGCAATGCCTGTAAACTGGTCTAAACTAGTCGAGGAAGGCGGGAAAACAAGGATTATTTTTTTGTTTTTTTTTTTGGTAGAAACACACAGAAAATGCAGAAACAGTGATAAATTAGTTACACAGGCTAGCACACTTTAGTGGGCAGCCTCCACAGTTAAATTAAACAAACAAGCAAACTTTCGATCAAATTCAACTAAAATGTAACTTTAAGTGCGGATTTTAAAATAATGCAGCAATCAGTTAAAAACAGTTCAGGCTAGTTCAAGGTAAGCTACAGAAGCTATTTCAAGTGAAAAAAAGCAAAGATACTTAAATCCAGAAGGTAGTTGCTTTTCTGAGTTCCCTGCTGCTAGGACCACTCTGTAAACCCACGTGGAGCTTGTCTGAGCAGTATAGCCAGAAAAAACGCCCAGAGGCGGATTTTAAACAGTGAACTACAAAAGAGCTAGAAATGGTCCCAAACAACCAATTACTACAGCTTCTTGTGCTGAGGTCACTTCCCCCAAGGACAGGTAGGCTGCTCAAGGCTCCCCACTCCCACTGGTGAGCAAAGAAACTTCCTTCTATCCAAGTAAGGTAATGGACAACACAGGAACTACACCACAGCCCAGAATACAGCAATGCCTGTAAACTGGTCTAAACTAGTCGAGGAAGGCGGTAAAACAAGGATTATTTTTTTGTTTTTTTGGTAGAAACACACAGAAAATGCAGAAACAGTGATAAATTAGTTACACAGGCTAACACACTTTAGTGGGCAGCCTCCACAGTTAAATTAAATAAGCAAACAAGCAAACTTTCGATCAAATTCGACTAAAATGTAACTAAGTGCAGATTTTAAAATAATGCAGCAATCAGTTAAAAAACAGTTCAGGCTAGTTCAAGGTAAGCTACAGAAGCTATTTCAAGTGAAAAAAAAAGCAAATATACTTAAATCCAGAAGGTAGTCACTTTTCTGAGTTCCCTGCTGCTAGGACCACACTGTAAACCCACGTGGAGCTTGTCTGAGCAGTATAGCCAGAAAAAAAAGCCCAGAGGCGGATTTTAAACAGTGAACTACAAAAGAGCTAGAAATGGTCCCAAACAACCAATTACTACAGCTTCTTGTGCTGAGGTCACTTCCCCCAAGGACAGGTAGGCTGCTCAAGGCTTCCCACTCCCACTGGTGAGCAAAGAAATTTCCTTCTATCCAAGTAAGGTAATGGACAACATAGGAACTACACCACAGCCCAGAATACAGTAATGCCTGTAAACTGGTCTAAACTAGTCGAGGAAGGCGGGAAAACAAGGATTATTTTTGTTTTTGTTTTTGGTAGAAACACACAGAAAATGCAGAAACAGTGATAAATTAGTTACACAGGCTAGCGCACTTTAGTGGGCAGCCTCCACAGTTAAATTAAACAAACAAAAAAGCAAACTTTCAATCAAATTCGACTAAAATGTAACTTTAAGTGCAGACTTTAAAATAATGTAGCAATCAGTTAAAAAACAGTTCAGGCTAGTTGAAGGTAAGCTACAGAAGCTATTTCAAGTGAAAAAAAAGCAAAGATACTTAAATCCAGAAGGTAGTCACTTTTCTGAGTTCCCTGCTGCTAGGACCACTCTGTAAACCCACGTGGAGCTTGTCTGAGCAGTATAGCCTGAAAAAAACGCCCAGAGGTGGATTTTAAACAGTGAACTACAAAAGAGCTAGAAATGGTCCCAAACAACCAATTACTACAGCTTCTTGTGCTGAGGTCACTTCCCCAAGGACAGGTAGGCTGCTCAAGGCTCCGCACTCCCACTGGTGAGCAAAGAAACTTCCTTCTATCCAAGTAAGGTAATGGACAACACAGGAACTACACCACAGCCCAGAATACAGCAATGCCTGTAAACTGGTCTAAACTAGTCGAGGAAGGCGGGAAAACAAGGATTATTTTTTTTTTTTTGTTTTTGGTAGAAACACACAGAAAATGCAGAAACAGTGATAAATTAGTTACACAGGCTAGCACACTTTAGTGGGCAGCCTCCACAGTTAAATTAAACAAACAAACAAGCAAACTTTCAATCAAATTCGACTAAAATGTAACTTTAAGTGCAGATTTTAAAATAATGCAGCAATCAGTTAAAAACAGTTCAGGCTAGTTCAAGGTAAGCTACAGAAGCTATTTCAAGTGAAAAAAAGCAAAGATACTTAAATCCAGAAGGTAGTCGCTTTTCTGAGTTCCCTGCTGCTAGGACCACTCTGTAAACCCACGTGGAGCTTGTCTGAGCAGTATAGCCTGAAAAAAATGCCCAGAGGCGGATTTTAAACAGTGAACTACAAAAGAGCTAGAAATGGTCCCAAACAACCAATTACTACAGCTTCTTGTGCTGAGGTCACTTCCCCCGAGGACAGGTAGGCTGCTCAAGGCTCCCCACTCACACTGGTGAGCAAAGAAACTTCCTTCTATCCAAGTAAGGTAATGGACAACATAGGAACTACACCACAGCCCAGAATACAGCAATGCCTGTAAACTGGTCTAAACTAGTCGAGGAAGGTGGGAAAACAAGGATTTTTTTTGTTTTTTTGTTTTTTGGTAGAAACACACAGAAAATGCAGAAACAGTGATAAATTAGTTACACAGGCTAGCACACTTTAGTGGGCAGCCTCCACAGTTAAATTAAACAAACAAACAAGCAAACTTTCGATCAAATTCGACTAAAATGTAACTTTAAGTGCAGATTTTAAAATAATGCAGCAATCAGTTAAAAAACAGTTCAGGCTAGTTCAAGGTAAGCTACAGAAGCTATTTCAAGTGAAAAAAAAGCAAAGATACTTAAATCCAGAAGGTAGTCGCTTTTCTGAGTTCCTTGCTGCTAGGACCACTCTGTAAACCCACGTGGAGATTGTCTGAGCAGTATAGCCAGAAAAAAACGCCCAGAGGCGGATTTTAAACAGTGAAGTACAAAAGAGCTAGAAATGGTCCCTACAGCTTCTTGTGCTGAGGTCACTTCCCCCAAGGACAGGTAGGCTGATCAAGGCTCCCCACTCCCACTGGTGAGCAAAGAAACTTCCTTCTATCCAAGTAAGGTAATGGACAACACAGGAACTACACCACAGCCCAGAATACAGCAATGCCTGTAAACTGGTCTAAACTAGTCGAGGAAGGTGGGAAAACAAGGATTATTTTTTTGTTTTTTGTTTTTTTGGTAGAAACACACAGAAAATGCAGAAACAGTGATAAATTAGTTACACAGGCTAGCACACTTTAGTGGTCAGCCTCCACAGTTAAATTAAACAAACAAACAAGCAAACTTTCGATCAAATTCGACTAAAATGCAACTTTAAGTGTGAATTTTAAAATAATGCAGCAATCAATTAAAAAAAAGTTCAGGCTAGTTCAAGGTAAGCTACAGAAGCTATTTCAAGTGAAAAAAAAGCAAAGATACTTAAATCCAGAAGGTAGTCGCTTTTCTGAGTTCCCTGCTGCTAGGACCACTCTGTAAACCCACGTGGAGCTTGTCTGAGCAGTATAGCCAGAAAAAAACGCCCAGAGGCGGATTTTAAACAGTGAACTACAAAAGAGCTAGAAATGGTCCCAAACAACCAATTACTACAGCTTCTTGTGCTGAGGTCACTTCCCCCGAGGACAGGTAGGCTGCTCAAGGCTCCCCACTCACACTGGTGAGCAAAGAAACTTCCTTCTATCCAAGTAAGGTAATGGACAACACAGGAACTACACCACAGCCCAGAAAACAGCAATGCCTGTAAACTGGTCTAAACTAGTCGAGGAAGGCGGGAAAACAAGGATTATTTTTTTGTTTTTTTTTTGGTAGAAACACACAGAAAATGCAGAAACAGTGATAAATTAGTTACACAGGCTAGCACACTTTAGTTGGCAGCCTCCACAGTTAAATTAAACAAACAAACATGCAAACTTTCGATCAAATTCGACTAAAATGTAACTTTAAGTGCAGATTTTAAAATAATGCAGCAAACAGTTAAAAACAGTTCAGGCTAGTTCAAGGTAAGCTACAGAAGCTATTTCAAGTGAAAAAAAAAGCAAAGATACTTAAATCCAGAAGGTAGTCACTTTTCTGAGTTCCCTGCTGCTAGGACCACTCTGTAAACCCACGTGGAGCTTGTCTGAGCAGTATAGCCCATACCCAAGTGTGTCGCAAATACTCCACTATATACAACAGGATCCTATGGTATCTGTGCAACTTGTGTTGTTGAAAACAAATGCCTTGCACATTCACATTTATTTTTTTTATTGCATATTAATTTCTGTCATATGCTTTGCCAGTTCAACTATGAAGCCTTGTGTAACCTCTGGGCAAAGCAACAAGTGAAAGAATTTAACCAGTCATAACCTTGTTTCAGTATAAAATATAATAAAAAAATTGGCCCCCACACTACTCATGGGAGGGTCTTGCCCCACATACCCCTTACTTGTATATACCAAATCCATGGTTGTACACCAGCAGAAAAAAAGTGATAACTGTGACTGATTGCGGAAACTGTAATAGAAACAGCACCAACAATTACTTTCAATGAGAAACCACTACTGTCACGGTGCTGTGGTGCACCTCATCTGGTTGTGACTGACAACTCACACCATCATGATCATCATAGGATCATATGGTCATAGGAGAATACCAGGCTAATAATCTTAAAGGGACTTATTAAGCCTAGCTTTGCTTCTCAAAAATATTAGAAGGGTATTGCTCCCTTAGATTTTTTGGGGGGTTATATAAACTTTGGCATGAGTGGTCAGCATTTACAAGCTTCCTCTGATTAATAGAGACATGGGTGCCAGACTGGGGGTAAAATTTATAATTCTTCATCCACTGATCCACGTTTTACTTGAATAAGTGTAGGAAAGAACTTTGCTTCACATGGGTGGGAAGCCTGTTCCAGAGAAGAAATAGCCTCTGAGACACATACCTGTCCCTCCAGCAAGATCTATTTATATTGCAGATGATCTTTAGGTCTCTGAATTGGGTATTTCTTATGCTTTTTGTTTTGTACATGTGCAACAGGTTCATTAAGGCCGGATCAGAGGATGCTTTGCAAGCCAGAAATAGATTACATTTCAGCAGCATATAGGAGACCAAGTACAAGGGAAAGGCTTTGAGTCATTCTACACCAGACATGTTTTCTAAACCATCGATTCGTTTTGTGTAGAACCTCTCTGGATCCCGCAGTTGTTGCATGTGCCTGGTACATGACAAAGGGCATATTTCATCCAGTGACTGATCTTATGAGGGCAGAGTACAACAGAACAATGATATCTTTGAACACGGATGCAATACTCTTGCTTGTAAGTTGTGCACCATTAAATGATGCTTTTATCACTGCAGACAAATGATGGTCAAAGGCCAAGTCACTGTCTACATTCCCAAATCCAAGACTACTGGGTTTAATCTTGGGGTATATTATCAAGGCAGTAATTTGCATTGTTTTTTGTTTTACCAAAATATGTTATTATACACTTCTTGGCATTGAGTTTAACACCAAAATTCTAGCAAGTTGTGTCAGGCCTTCTTAGAGGCTATTTGTGTCCTGAGGGGATTCAATGACTACACCTAATTTGCATTCCGCTGTGAACTCAGTCACCCAGAGGCCTTTGACATTAGCTATTCTCTGCAAGCATCCATAATGTTATGCTCTTTCTTCTGCATGTTAACAAGTTCAGGGAGATGCACAGTAGGCTATTCTAGTAACAGCTTCAGCTACTGGTACCAAACCTCCTTCTGAATGTTCATGCATGGAAGAACCAGGTTAAACTGGCTGCACGCATTCAAGCCCCCCACTCATGTAATCATTCCAGAGTTCCAGCTGCCAGCACAGTACTGCATGCTTCTATATGCCCTCAGTGAATTTGTGGTAGCTATGTGTCTTTGCACATGTATTGCAATTCAGCCATGTATCCCCAATCAGTTTTCACTGCAGGGAATTGTCTTGCAATCTACAGCCCCAAATCTGAAATGTAAATGTACCCATTTCATAGGTGCATTTCAGGTGCTTGTGAGCCTGCAAGATGTGGATATTACTATGCACTCGGAGGTTTTAAGGAACTTGTACAATGGCTGCTGAGGTGGTGCACTGTGTTGCCACCTGTTTACAAAAAAAACGCTACAACAGCACGCAACAGTTTGACCGAAGAGTATCTTACATTACTACCTTTAGCATTTTGTACCAAAATCCCATGCTATTAAAAGGTTCTGTCAATGCACTGCAATCAGTTAGTCAAAATGGGAATAGGAAGTATAATTTCATTATCATGCATAAACTAATAAGTGAAAAATCCAAACTGCATACATTACATAGGCCCATTTTATAAGTGCACTAAGGCCCTAGGGATGCAAGACGTTGTCCCATTCGATTCTCAGCTAGAGCGTCTTCTGTGTGGAGGCATACATGAATGGGCATGCCTTCATTGAAGGTTGTGCATCAGGGCTGGTAACTCGGCATGTAAAAATCCACTACCAAACATCAGCGGACCAGAGTTCCGCAGTGGCGACCCCTAACCGGGATAAGCCGAAAGACACAACAACAACAACAACAACAATTAAGGCCCTGGGGATGTACATGCTAGGAATAAATACTGCACTCCAGGGATTTTAAGATACTCACCCTAGGGCTGTTATCCTTTGTGGCAGTATCTGTGACACTAACATCATGTCACGGGCTTACTGCATACTGATTTGCCTTTCAAATCCTTGGATATAGTAAATGCAACAGATGCTGCTAATTATTGCTTTACCTGATTGTGTTGCATTTTTAACACTGATTTTTCTCCTCCTGCCCAAAAAGAGTTGTAGTTACATTTATACGTAGCACTGACAATATCAATCTAGCTAAAGGATAGTAAGAATAGAACCCCGTAGCACAAGTCTGTTAGCAATACATGTCTTAGAGGATATGTCATATGTCTATAGGCACAGATTGCCTCTCTGTAGATGAAGAGCAGAGCAAGAAAACCAGAATCTCCTCACATATTCTTTACCTGGGACTACCACATGAGTTTCACTATAAATGCAAATCTTTCTTCCTCCCAGATGTTGGCACATCTGTCAACATAATCTTCCCAGGCTACGCATAGCAGTACTATATGATTAAAACACCAGAGGTACACTCTTTTTGACCTACAGCTTTTGTCAATTAAAGAAACAGTAAGAATGGATAATTGGCTGCACAGTTGGTGATTCAGCTTTGTGCCTCTCAAGCTGATGCTCTCTGGGTTGTTCTGGTAGATTACTTACTTCTAAATGTACTAAATAATCTGCAGACTTACAGTTTACAACTTTATGATTCTCCATTTATCGTTCAGATTCACTGAGTTCTTATTTTATGAAGTTCATATAAGAAAGATCAAGGTATTTTATCTTTCCTGTACTCTTAATAAACTGCCATGATAAAATTATGCAGTGTGTCCACTGTACAGATAATATTTCTACATACAGTGATAACTTGGTAGAAGTTCATGAAGAATGATGTTCACATATTTTATTCTGAAATGTTATCTTACATGAGAAAATCTATGGAACACATATTTCACTGCAGTTAACAGTCCATTTAAAGTTTGGGAAAATACATTTCCAGATATATCATTGCAGGCAAGACTTCTACCCTAGAGATGTTTTAGTATGGAAAAATAAAACATCAGTTGGTTTCTAATATAGAGCTTATCATGAACAGCAGCAGAATTTATTTTTAATTCATGGACAATTAAGAAGAAAGTTTACACTGTTATTTAAACTGACAGTTTTAGGAGCTGCTACTGTTTAAATATGCATTTCTAACCTAGTGCAAGGTAGTTGTGTCTTCTAACATATAGAAAAAGACTAGCAGAGTCCATTTGACACTGTCCCCTCACACACACACACACACACACACACACACACACACACACACACACACACACACACACACACACACACACACACACACTTGCCTCAGTCATATTTGCAGAGAAGTAGGAAATGAAGGCTAGGGATAACTATTACAAACATATGATTTAGTTAACTAGACCACAGTAAAATCGCTTGTTAATTCAGAATACTTTATGGGCCCTTACCAAGAGCTTGCATACTCTGTAGCAGCTGCCCTAAATTCCCTATTCTTTTGCCAAGGCATTCTGGAAATAGAATTGTTCAGCAGACAACCGATCCCATAAACCATAGGCACACCTACCACCAAACATTCCATAACTGAGTTAAGATCAGTTGACCTACAAATCAGTGTTTCCATTACTTTGGCATGTGGATGACTTATTTACTAATGGATTTCAGAGTTTGTCTCAGTACTGCAACAAACACAGGTCATCTAGTCAGGTCAGCAGCTTAATCCAGAATCCAAAAAATGTAAGTAGTTCAGATTCAGTTTATTTATCCTTAAAAGTTCTACTGAACATCTACTGAACTTCATCAGAATAAAACTTGCACTTGAAAACTCCATTTAAATATAACTAGAAATCACATGATGTGTAAAGAAAATGATTTAAAGTAATATCACAACAATAAAACACACACAACACAAAGGTGTGAGTGTGCGTGTGTGCGTGTGTGTGTGTGTGTGTGTGTGTATATATATATATATATATATATATATATATATATATATATATATATATATATATATATATATATATATATATATATATGTATAAGAATACACCACAGTCCAGCACTCTAAAGTATCCAAGCCCTCAAAATAAATATCCAGGCAGCATGAATGAAGAAAGCGAAAACAAAGTCCAAAATAGCTAAATAACTTTCTGTCCTTTATGTACTAAATACATGATCACGATACATCACAAGATGGTGAATACAAGCAAAAAACAAACTGGTTTCACCCCTGGCATCATCAGTGTAGTAAAACAGCAAACAAACACATCTCCCCCTTAAATACATTTGATTTAAAGCTGCATATCCCAATTATGCTCATTAATGTCAGAACAACATTATTACTCAAAGTTAATAATCATCTCAAAAATTAAATACACATATATACCCATACATCTAAATACACATATGATTTAATTTGATGCATACATTATTGATTTAATTTGCTATCTATTAGAGATATTACCAGAATATAATGTTTTTACCTTTGATGAAGGTTACTGTCTACAGACATCAGGCAGAGCTATGGGCACCCTGTGTGCCAACAGCTATGCCAATCTGGTTGTAGCTGAATGGGAACATCATAATATATTGAATCAGATAGGTGGCAACATATGTTATTTTTGCAGATTTGTGGATGACCCACTCCTGCTTTGGAAGGGGAGCGTAATTAAGCTTGAAATGTTTATAGAACGCATGAACTCTACTATTGAATTGTTGAAATTCCCTTATAAATATTCATATGATAGTACTGATTACCCTGATATACAGATAGCCAAGGATGAAATGAGTAAGGTTACCATAAACATTTTTAGGAAAGAATGCTACTATCCTTTTTCGTACATCGAAACAGCATGCACCCGGACACGGGTTCCCTAATGTATTGAAGGGACAAATGGTGAGGGTCTCCAGACTCACATTAGATGAAATGGATTTTGATTCAAGTTTAAAGCAGATTGGTAGTGAATTTATGAGTAGAGGTTGTAATGAAATCTAGGTGAATGAAACTAGTGCATTGGTAAAGAGCAATAGGAGCTATAGTAATAGACCCTATTTTCCACCCCATACAAGACAAAGCCCTTGGAATGTAAGTGAAATAATAGGCTTCCATACATTAACTTATAGTGGTGACATTGAAGAAATTAGACAGATTGCCAGAAGAAACTGACATATATTAAAAACTGATGAAAATGTGGCAGTTAGTGGGTACAGGACCTACTTTTAGCTACATAAATAAGAAATCTTTGAAATGACAATTACGTTACCCTGAAATGAGATTAGTTAGATCAGTCAATGATGCAATAGGTACAAGGGCATGTGGGGAGTGTAGATATTGTGTATTTATAGACGAATACAGCTCCTTTATGCATCCAGATTTGGGAAAGATTTTTAACATCGAAGTCTCAGCTACTTGCAACACGAAACATTTAGTAAATCTCGCCCTTTGTACTCTATGTAAGAAATTTTATGTGGGAAAAACAAATAGTAAGTTGTGTGAACATATCAGGGACCATATGTATTGCATGGGGAAGGGTTTAGATTATAGTGCCCTAGCTAAGAATAATAAAATAGAAGGTGAACAATGTAAGTTTCTGTTTCAGGTGCTGGATGTCATTCAGGACTGAATGAGATTAGGTGATATGACAAATAAAACTGAACATAGTGAGACACACTGTATTTTAAGGCTAAGAGCACATAGGGGATCTGGTCTAAAGGATATTGTCCTTTTAAAACTAGAATTGAAAGGGAGACCATTAAGAAACTAGAATGCATGTAGTTAATGGGGCTGATACTTGATACCAGCCATGTGTTTTTAGAAATGTAAGTGATTGGATGAATATATGAGTGTATGTGCTATTTAAATGCTTCTTTTTTATGATGGCTTCAGTCTGAAGAAGAAATTGGTGAATTGTGAAAGCGCTTACTCTGGAATTAAAGTATTTCTTGTTTCTACTGATTTTGCATCCAGTGATTTATATTCCTCAGCCATGGATTGTGCTTGTTTGTTTTCCTTTTATTGATCAAAACTAATGAAACTGCTTTGGGGGTGTTGAGCTCTTTAGCATGGTGAAAGAGGACAGTTAACAGAAAAATCCATGTTGAGATCACAAATGTTATTGAACGCAAAACACATCCCATTACTGCAATGGGAAGCAGTCTGCAATTAGATCTCAGGAGTGTGATAAATAATATTACTGAAATCTTCTAAGGTATCACGGTGGATGCTTTGGATAGCAGAGCTATCCCTAGCCAATGTATATCTTCTATTGCAGACCATAAGCACCAAAGTTCAGCCCTTCCAAGTGGATTCTGGGAATCAGTATAGACTGATGAGGCATGAGGCCAATATCATTCCCAAGTTTTGCTGAAGCTATGTGATTCTCCTAAACATTTATAGACATGCAGTCTGTACCTCACTGGTCTCCAACAGACCTTGGAAGTAACATTCTAGTCAACTCAATGACAAAACAAATGCAAATTCAGATGAAATTTTAAGCTCTCCTGTTACTGAAAGTGAAATCTGTTTTAAGCATAGCAAGGTACAGATAATGTTCTTCAAAAAGAAGCAGTGAAGGCTATTGCTTAGACCTATACCGAGGAGGTAAACAGACAGTGGATCGCTGTAGTGATTTAGATTACTCAGTCATATTATATGAAGAAATGAACACATTTTAAAGTATATATATCTAGGTAGTCTGAATTCTGAATCTAGCTTTGTTTTGTTGTTAAGGATGTCAGTACTTTGTTCTATTTAACATGGATAACACTGCTCCAGGACACAGAAAAGAGGAACAGTCATAATTGATCATGGGTGTAGAATTGCACAAGGCACAGTTACCAAAGTTTGTCTAGGATCCTGTGAAGGGAGAATAACATTCTATCTTTAAAATATATTCATTCATAGCTGTTATATAATATTATTGCTTTTCTGAGTTCAGAGGGCTTGAACGAGAACTTCAGTACCAGCACTAGTGGTTGACGTTAGTTACAGAATGAAACCGGGTGGTCCTTTTTATTGAATATCATGGGAGAGAACCCAGAAGTGTTATCTCTGGCATCTGAATGATCGCAGCCAGAGACCTATATTGGATCATGTTTATGTTCCTCTGAAGGTCCATATGTAAATCTGCTGAATAATACTGGCATATCATGGTTTATTTCACAAAAGATGATATTGCAATAAGAAGGAAAAATATGAGCCCCTGGAATTCATTCTCAAGCCATTCCTTCGACTTCTGGCCTTGTGTGATGTTTCTTTACTAGTGAGACCAAAAACGTCCATAGCTTGGACTGATAGAAAATTGGTTACTATCTTGAGTACAGACTACAACAATAGCCACTACACAAAAGGTTTCTGACTGGGCAACTATGACATTTTTTTTATATAAAATGTTTCCCTTCTCCTGATATAAAGTGAAGGCACATGGTAACAGCAGCATGTTAGGGAATGGTTTGAAACAGGTAGCCAGATGTTGGACCTAATGCCTTACTTTCTAAAGTACAGTGAATGGAGGTCAGTAGGTCATGGATTGGCATTCCATAGCTATACGTACTTCTAACCAATATTTTATCTTTAAACCACCTGATATTTTGTCAAAAATAATCCTTTTTAAAGAGGCCTTTCCCTTTCATTGCTACACACTTAAAATAACCTCTGGATTAAATCACAAGAAAATTTCAAGCATCTGATGCAATTGCTAATGCCTTGGCAGTGTTCCGGATCTGCATATGCCCTTCTAGAAGAAATGCAACATTTTATATCAGACTGAGACAATTATTTAGGTATTTCCTGTTGTTAGTTGTCTGAAACTGCTCCACCAAAACAGTTGCATTTGAAAGATAAGTTTTTGAAAAGCTTTAGGGTGCAGAATTCATTAACCTGAACAAGATAAATGAAATACATGTCAATAAATAGATGAAACAAGAAATGCTAATTTAAATAACACTTAGGTATTAAGATACTCATAGAAATAATTACATAAAATATAAATCCATATCAAAGTTAAAATAAACCAGCACTTTTCTGTCTCAATCTCTTATCTGCCTTAAAAAGGTTATTATGCAATTTTGTTTAGCTTTCAACTGTAAATTATTCAAAAAAAGGACCTCCTTTGAAGTATGCTGATATGCGATTTCCAGATGTATCCTTCATATTTATGGCTTGCAGCACTAGGATTTAACTTGATAAATTCAAAATAGTTAGCCCTTTGTTAATTACAGGGAAATATGTGTTACTTAAGAGCTTATTAATGATATATAAATGTGTTTGACAAGGTATTGCCAGAGACATTTTGTTAATGCTTATTTTAATTCTTAAAGTAATTTAACCTGCATAAATATTTCATAAAATATTTGTTCTTTAAGAATGCTCACACTATTATTTTTGAAAGGAAAAGGCATTTTGCTGTCCAGTCAGTAGACAAAGGAGGTGTCTTATAGGTTTATTGGTTCATGGGTAAGTACTAGGCTAGCTGCCCTTGAGGGGCCATTTAAGCCTAGCCAGTTTCCATTTTTTTTCTGAAAATAACCTACCCCATTTGGTTATAGACTGGACTTACCCATCCCATGCTTGATAATTATATATCCCCCCCTAAAGAGAATAACTGAGCTTGTACCATATATAATTTAAGGGGTACCCCATGCTTGCAATAAAGCATTTTGGAGGTACCTCTTCATGTCCCTTTATTTGATTCTTGTTGAAAGCTTGATTAACCAAGAGTGACACTTTAGCAAAGAAGAACATATCTCTTTCCCTAGAATTCAACATTAAGTATATATATATATATATATATTTTAAGAACTTCAGTATATATACATTAAAATTGACTGAAATACTGTCTTTATAGAACATCAGAATGCACATCAAGATATTGCATGGCACCGTGCAATGTGCTGGTACCTAAGACTTCTAAACAGAAATATAAAAATGTGTACTCTTCATAAAATGAAAATGCATCAGTGGCATAATCCTCACTACATAGTTTTAAAATAGTGACTATAACACCTGTCAGTTTCATGCTCTGAAACTGTGTAGTAAGCAAAAATCCATCACTGATATGAGCAATGCTCTCCACATTCACTTTGTTAAATCCAAAGTATTAAAACTTACAGCGTCTGAAACCAGACTGTAATCTATGAAGTCGAAAGCTGTATTGTAAAATGTTAAAACCTTATGTTACATTTTCTGTCATATAGGAAAGCCTTCACTGATAATATACTTGATATAATTTTATTTTGATTGGCATGCCCTAACAGGTAGCTTGTTTCAGTTTTTTTCTTTGCTTTTCCATTGCTGGATCAACACAGGCACTTGACAGAAAAAAAAAAAATTAGAGATAGTCAAGTATGAAGGTGCTTTGCACCATGTGCTTATTATGTTTACTCTTGTCGGTTATTTTATTTCATTATATCTCTTAAGATTTGTTAGGATTACTGAAAAGTAACTAAATGTACATTTTTTAATAATAACAACCATAATTATGTTTATAAAGTAGGAGAAAGTATTCTAAGAACAAAGTCAACATGAGAATGGAAAAAGGAGATTTTTCCAATAGGGATGACTGCAAGTAGGGGTACAGAAAATAGGCAAAAATCTACTGAAGAAAACTGGCAAAGGAACCAAGGTATTGGGAACAAATAACTAGAGAGGGACAAGTGACAGGGTGGGATAAGGGCAAGAGGTTGTTTGGACTGCAGGCTAGAGACTGCCTTCCCTACCAGGGATTAATATAAGAGTATAGGACTAGAGACTGCCTTCCCTACCAGGGATTAATATAAGAGTATAGGACTAGAGACTGCCTTCCCTACCAGGGATTAATATAAGAGTATAGGACTAGAGACTGCCTTCCCTACCAGGGATTAATATAAGAGTATAGGACTAGAGACTGCCTTCCCTACCAGGGATTAATATAAGAGTATAGGACTAGAGACTGCCTTCCCTACCAGGGATTAATATAAGAGTATAGGACTAGAGACTGCCTTCCCTACCAGGGATTAATATAAGAGTATAGGACTAGAGACTGCCTTCCCTACCAGGGATTAATATAAGAGTATAGGACTAGAGACTGCCTTCCCTACCAGGGATTAATATAAGAGTATAGGACTAGAGACTGCCTTCCCTACCAGGGATTAATATAAGAGTATAGGACTAGAGACTGCCTTCCCTACCAGGGATTAATATAAGAGTATAGGACTAGAGACTGCCTTCCCTACCAGGGATTAATATACGAGTATAGGCAAAGGGAAAGGGATGCGGGAATCTAATGTGAAAGACTTGCTCTGGTGGGGTTTTACATGAATCTAGGACAGAGACTTCTGGTAAAAAAGGGATACTTAGTAGGGCATAGAAAATATTATAAATATCCTCCTCACAGGAGGTTAGAAAAATCAGGAAGAGAGAGTGGAAAAGCAATTTACAGGAGAACAACGGGAAGACGTATGTATGTTTGGTGGTGTTTGCATAGGTATTTTATACCCCAGGCAGATTTTGTCCTCAAGTAGATAGCAAATGATGGATGTATGATGATAAATTAACAGGTCACTGGGAACATATATTTTGGGAATGCAATGATTTGACAAATTTAAAAAATTCCCTACAGAGTACTCTTTCAGAAATATTGAGTGATCAAATGGCTGTAACCAAATAAATTAATTTTTGAGCTGGGGCAAAGCATCTGAATTGCCTAGGCATAGTAAAGCCTTATTAAGTTTAATTTTGCTGTCTGCCAAAAAAAAAAAAAAAAAAAACAATTACTAGAAAATGGAATTCAAAGGTTAACCCAACTGTATTTAAAGTATTGCATAAAGGCATAAAGGAACTGGAAGAGGGATATTTAGAAAAGGGAATGAACAAATTACATAGAAATAAATGGAAATTTTGGGAATAATACATGCAAAATAATATCCAAGAGGAAGAATGATATTTAAGGGAAGGCAGGAATTCAGTAATCTATGTAATGTTGGACGGGTGATAATTACAAAAAAAGAAAAGCTATGTGATGCATAATGTATGTAAATGAAAAGTGTCAATAGAGGTTTATTTTGTCTTCTTTTAATATAGGTTTGTGTCAATTGGGTTTATTCTGTCTTCTTTTAATATAGGTTTGCTTATGTCTTGAGTGATAATTTAGTAAAGGTGCTTACAAATGTGTGTTAGATCAATTTTCTCTTATGGGATGGCTACAGCTCTAAGTTAACCATAATATTCTTCATTTTTTGACATTTCAGTACTTATTATTATTTCTAATGACTGATGCTTTTCTTAGTATAGATATAATTTTTTCAGTTAAATGAACTACTACCTATGCCACTTTTGAACTGTAGAAATTATGGTTCTCAGTAATTATCATAATAAGAATTTTAAGACCCTATGGTTATTTTGAGTCAGTTGATATGCAGACACATGCTGAGTCCAAGAAGGATGCTATTCAAATTGTAATATTTTAATACTTTGTATGGAGAAGCAGGATGGCTCCTGACTATGAGGGTGTGTCTTTTTTTGTGAATGGTGGCTGGATCACGGTTGTTGGTGGCTGGCTAAATTCAACTCCAGACATGATTAATATTAGCATGAATGACCTGCTTTGCTAACAAATAAAGGTTTGCAATCAACATAACTGATAAATGTGCTTAGTTGAACTGGTCAGAATGAGATATGGATGTAAATGACTAATTTTCTGCTCTTTCATGTTTACTGGAATCAATTTTTCTACATGATCTGTAGAGATGCTATATCAGGCTTCTCCCATTTTGTCTTAACCTAAGATAATATATGGGGATAATATCTAAATACGGAAGACACAACATTATAGATATGTATGATGATTGTAGGAAATGTCTTGCTAGTTTAATTGTCAACAAAGGTTATGCATTTGTCCTTTATGTCTTTTTGTCCTTGGGTGTTCAAGAAACTTCATCTTTTTTGAAATATATTCAGTACAATTCAAACAAGTGTCAAGAGTCTAATGAAGATGTTTGATACCTCAAATTATAGACCTGTCATACGCTAAGCATTTTTATCCAGTGATGTTTCACACTCATGTCCAGTACTAGAGTTTGAATGTGTTAGCCACTCTGACCTACACATCTTAATGTGGAATACATTAATTTAATTTTTATATCAATTTGGTCTGGTGCCATATACAAGGCAAAATATATAAATACAGAGTTGTCCTCAGTGTGCCATTACATCAGACTATTTTTCATTTGATTTAATATTTGAATATGATCTTGTTATATTACTATGCACAAATTTTTTCTCAGTATATTAATATGATGTCTTTGGAATAGTTCATTACATTCAGATTTTTGAACTACTCAGCTAAATGTGTTATTTGTATACTACTTATTAAGTTCTAGCAGTTTACTCTATATTCATATTTGTTTGTTCTGATGTTGAGTGTCTGTTAATATAATTCAGTGTGTAGCCAATGCAGAATTCTTTAATTACTGTTTCTTTTTTCATAACTTTTTTTCCATGATACCAGTTTATAACTGTTATTAATAGCTTCCATTGTAGTTGGCAAGTGAATCAGATCCAAAGGGTTTAGTAAGTAAAATTAACTACTGATATCAAGACAGACTTGTTTTTTTTTTTTGTTCAAATAAGGCTTGGGTTGAGTAGTAAAATATTCAAGAATGTTACAAGGAGCCTTATAGTGAATCTTAACAGATAAATTGTACTATGCTATAATGCCAAATCAAGTAGATCCTTGTAGCTGGAAATTTGGAGTCGTTATTTGACAGATAAAAATGCACACACACACACGCACACACACACACACACACACACACGCACACATGCACGCACGCACGCACACACACACACAGACACACACACACACACAAATGTGTGTGTCTCTCTCTCTCTATATATATATATATATATATATATATATATATATATATGTGTGTGTGTGTGTGTGTGTGTGTGTGTGTGTGTGTGTGTGTGTGTGTCCAAACAAAAACTACTAGCAGCTCACGGCAGGTATATCCAATGTAAAAATGATGCCCAGAAATAGAATCCAGTAAAATGTTTTAATAAAGAAAAAGACAGGTAAGCGCTTTCGCAAATATACTATTTGCTTCATCAGACCTTTACAAACAACAAACATTTCTCCATTTAAATAAAAAGACAGAATTCAAACTGTCCAATCACATAACATTCACCATAGCAACATGTTGCTTGACAAATGATATGTATTAACCCTATGGTTGCCAAAGCCTTCTTAAAACATGAGCATGATGGAGGCCCATATGAAATGCATATTAAGAAAATGTGCAGACAATTGTATCTAACAACTATTATTATATATAAAAAAACTATAATTATTAAGAAACATGTAAAAAACAACAAATAAAGACAAAAATATAAAGAGTCAATCCAATAAATACAAACCAGAGGCAAACACAGCAGTCTCATAGATCCAGCGTCTTATAAACGTTCAATAGTGCAAATTTTCAAAACTGATTATGGAAAACTTCATTCAAGGAATACTTTGTTCTTAAAAAACTAGTTTATTGGCATGCCAATAAACTAATTTTTTATGAACGAAGTTTTTTACGAACAAAGTTTTTTAACGAACGAAGTATTCCTTGAATGAAGTTTTCCATAATCAGTTTTGAAAATTTGCACTATTGAATGTTTATAAGATGCTGGATCTACGAGACTGCTGTGTTTGCCTCTGGTTTGTATTTATTGGATTGACTTTTTTATATTGCATTCTAACCAAGAGGCATTTATCACGTTGGGAGCCGATATATAATACGAGAAAAATATAAAGACAATAACAGTACCACACATAGTGTAATATGTGTATATAAATGCTGTTATTTTCTCAGCCTCCTATTCTTTAGTTTTGAGTTTATAGCTATATGGTCATTAAGACCCTTTCCCAGATGTACCCTGAGCCTGATGATCCATCTTAGTTCTTTTTCCTCAGTAGTATTTGATATATTACCCAATCTAATGTCATTGTACACTACCTCTAAAACACTAAATGTGAAATAATGCTCAGGACCGAACTCCAGAGTATGTTTTGCTATGGCGCTATAACTGTGCCCTTTTTTTAAACAATACATGTGATCCCTTACGTGCTGCCTTAATTGTCTATTTGCTTTCCCCATATCAAATGAATTACATAACATGCATCGAGCAAGGTATATCAAATTCTTAGAATTACAATTGGCATTCACCTTCATGTCATATTTTACCCCTGTATCTGGATGCTCAAAGACTGTTCCTTCATAAATAAATTCACAAAAATTACATCTCCCACATCAACGTGTACCTCCACCTTGTAACTGTTGTGTCAGATGTCTCTGCATTTTTGGGTAGCATATTCTCTGTTTCAGGTTTCTAGTATTCTTATATATCAACCACGGTTTATCACCCACCAATTCTGCTAATTGTTTATCTGCCTGGAGAATACGCCAGTTCTTTTCAAACATGTCTCTTAAAGCTCTATTACCTTTGGTATAAGTGATGGTAAAAGAACTTTGTCCCTCTTTTTCTTCCTTGCCACAGAACCTATATTACCTTCAGAATAGTATGGTTTGGCTCTGTCCCTCCTAAGTTCCATGGTAGCTCGGCAGACCCTCTGTACCTCTTTTATATTGTACCCCTATTTACAAAGTCATTCACCAATTGACTTAAGTCGCATTTATAGTTATCATCTCTATCATCTAACCTTGAGAATATCATAGCCTGACTTTTCACAATGTTGCCAGACATGAATTGGGGGTGCATACTCGTTCGGTGGAGATATGCCGCACAGTGACATACTTTCTTATATCTATCAGAATGCAAGCATCCATTGTCATCAATACTTATCTCAATATCTAAAAATTCTATTATCCTGTCTATATACCATTCATGTTAGCATCTTGGAACCTCAATGACATCCACTTAACATGAAAACAGAACTGAATTGCCACTTGCTATATAATGTGAATTATAAAACCATTTGCTTATAAACAAGGCATGCATTGATAATGGATACCAATGCAAGTCATGCGTTGGTAATAAATTGGAATTTGTTGACAAAAAAATGGATATTGAATGTTATGCTGATGGAAATAATACGGACAGCTCTGGGCTAGCAATAATTATTAGAATGGGTGACGTCTGCAAATTACTATTGTGGTCAGCGACCCTGATGGAAGAAAGTTATTTGTGTATTTCTCATGTTAAATAAGATAATACTAATTTAAAAATGTTAATTATAACTAGTATAATTTCAGCCCACTCTAACTTCACATTTTCCTTGGTTCCCATCTCAACTAATCCGCAGTTGGTTCTGGCTCCTGAGAGTGACATGTGACATAATCTCCCTACATCCTCAATCCCCATTTTCTAGCTAAAACTATGATCCTTTTGAGTTTTTAAGACTCACGGTATAAACATTACATTTTGAATGTACTCCAGATCATGACTTATTTTACTGTGAAAAATTCTCATATATGAAGATTCTCCTGAAGAACCTCATATAAACTTTTTAGCAATGCAATATGTAACTTGTAAATAATTTTATGCATTCTTCATTAAAACTTGAACAATTTCACTTCTATGCAATATTTGAAATTCTTTGCCATGACTTGAACCCACAACTTGTATGTAGTTTAATACAATGAAATAAACAAGACAAAAGTCAAGTCCTCCCTGGTAAAATCCGACCACAAACTAATCACCATGGAAATCCACATCTCACCCACACCTCCCACAAAGGTAACCACCATGAAAAACTTCTCCAAAGCTGACTTTGGGCTCCTAAAAACAGATGTGGCTAACTTCACAGCACCCATGTCAATTGAAAATAGATGAATGACTGCTGAATCATACACCAATGCACTGTATGAACACGTACATAAATGCATGAAACTAGCCATACTCAACAGAACCAAGATGCCCTCCTCCAAAAAAAGGAAGCCAATCTAGCGGTCCCCTGCCATTAATAAACTCTACAACAGAAGGAAGAAACTGTTGCAGAAAAAGGTGAAGTCCCAAGACTGGAAAATCTCCCTTTTTAGCCTCAACAAAAAGATGAGATCCCTCATCAAAACCTCTAAAGCCAGCTATGAAGGCAGAATTGCAGCAGACACTAAAAACAACTAAAAAGCCTTCTATAGTTATATCAAGAATCTCCATGGCAATACCCAGGTTTGCTCTGAGCTACTGCACAATGGTACCTCCTATACTGAGCCAACAGATATTGCCAACATACTAGCCGACAGATTCAGTGCCAACTTCACCCCTCTCACCCCCCTAAAGGACCAATCACAATACCGGAGGAATGTCAGGCACCCAGCATTACTGCAGCAGAGGTTAAAGCTGCATTGTCCAAGGGCAATAATACAGCTTCCATGGGACCCGACAATATCCCTGGATGTATTCTACATGAACTACAAGTGAACTGGCACCACATCTGTGTGCCCTGTTCATTCACAGACTCACTTCAGGCTTTGTCCCTACCGAATGGCACACTGCTACAGTCATCCCTCTCCATAAAGGATGAGCCACTACAGACTCTGGGAATTATCACCCCATTAGCCTGATGAGTCTGATATGTAAGGCTATGGAGCACATCATCATGGACCTAATTAACATGGATATAGGGAAGCTCCGAACTTTAGATCCCATGCAATTTGATTTTGTGAAAGGTAGATCATGCCTGCTCAACCTGGTTGACTTCTTTGCATCAGTCACCAGAGCTGTGGATGAGAGCAAGGCAGTTCATATAGCCTACCTCGATCTGGCCAAGGCCTGTGATACCATACCCCACTCAGGAATTATTGATAAACTCACCAAACTAGGCATCAAACCCTATATCACTAGGTGGGTTGCAAATTGGCTCACAGATAAAACCCACAGTGTGAAAGTAGTGAACTCCAAGTCAGACTGCCGACCAGTCATGAGTGGAGTCCCACAGGGATCGGTCCTGGGTCCTCTCCTGTTTGGCATCTACTTCTCAGAAGTCCAGGCCAACACAGAGGGACTCTGGCTGACAAGGTTCACAGATGACTGCAAGCTGTGAGCTATTATTAACTCCCCAAATGATGTAGACATCCTACAGAAAGGCCTCACTGACATCAATGACTTGTGTTGAAACCATGGCCTTAAGCTTAATGCCTAAAAATGCGTCATCATCCCCTTTAGGAAAAACTCAGTTCCCACTAATTACCATATTGACGTGGGCTCACTGAACACTGAAGGTGTTATAAGAAATCTGGGGACACAGGTTGACAGCAACCTCTCCTTCAACCACCACATTCCCATTGTGGTCAGAAAGTCCTTCTATGTGGCACATCTCATTACCAAGGGTTTTGCATCCAGGAAGAAAGAGGTCATCATCTCTCTCTACTCTTCCCTCATTAAGCCAATCATCGAGTATAATGCCCCATTTGGCATGTACCTCACTAAACACCTGCAACAGCTGGAAAGGCCACAAAAGTACCTCACAAAGAGGATCCTAGGCCTTAAACACATGCCCTACATGGACAGACTCAAAAACTCCAGCAATTCTCTGATCATGTTGTCTACTAAGAGGTGATCTCTGCTGACTTACAAAGCCATGTCTGACTTAGCTCAGTTAGAAATGCTACATCTAAAGAAATTCAAATCCCTCCACAGCACATGCTGCAGAGACCTCAACCTCATTACCACAATCAACAGAACATACTGGAGGGACAGGTTCATAACGCAGAGACCGCCCATGCTCTGGAATATACTTCCCATACATGTCAAGCAGAGCACCTCAATGTCCTTCTTCAAAAGAAATCTTGATGAGTGGATGGGAAATAGAAAGTTCACCCCAGGGATCACTGCAATGACTCTACTTGATAGAGGCACTGGGAAATAACGTTGGGCAGCATGATGCCAGGGCACGTCTATGGGCTAGCCTTGTAAAGGCTCCAGGGCCATTAGCCTAGTACACACCTATGCACCTATGAACTATGTGATTTCAGTGTAAATTTGTGCATTATGTACTATGCCATGGTTGAAAAGAGTTAGCCTACCAGGTTACCAAATACAAATAAATGGTCAAATAAATTCACAGTTGTGGAGTAGACCAAATACCAGAGGAATGAAAAACTATTCCTGTTTTCTAAAACAGTATTCTGCTGCAGAAAATATTATAGTCTAATTATATCTGCAGATCTGATAAACTGAAGCAAAATAAAACTTCTTGGTCTGTCCATCTCTTGTTCTGTCAATACCACCACCTCTCATTGATTATTCCCTTAGTGCCACCTACTTATGCTGGTACTGACAACAAATGGGAAAAATTGAAGCTTCCCAAATCACACTAAAAACAATGTTATTCTTTGTTACTGCCATATGATGCTTGTTGACCGATGATTAAGGGGCTGAATAGAATGGTTATGATTTTGCAACATGCTTTCATTAAGATTTTATGTTACAGATGTTGTAATAAATATTTTGAGCATTCATAATTTGTGGCACTGCATTTAGATTAATAAATATTGCAACATATTTTTGCTGTTTTACATTTTTTTTCATCTGAAAAGTTTCAACACTTCCTTTTACAGTACCTTTGAAAATTCAAGCTGATATTTCTCAGTCTCGTCAGAATGCATTTTTGGACCCCAAATAGTTTGGGTTGTGCCTTGTAAGATCACCATCTGTTTCAAACTTTTTTAGTGTTTATATTCATAACTTTGGTTCATAAAAAGGTTAGGAATGTGTTATGGCACAGGTATGAAAACATACTGAAATTATAAGTTGTTTAATTTGATAAATTACTTGACTGTAGCTACATTTGGCAAATGTTAATATTCCTTTAAAAAGACAAACCAGACAGTTAATGTAGAAAAAAGGTTAAAGATTGAAACAATTTATTTTAAAGTTCTTAAAGAAGTTTCTTCAGTCTTGTTTATTTTCTATGGTAATCAATTTATTGCTGTAGTAAAATGTCTCTCAAATAACGCAACATGTTATTTTTTTTTAATTATTTAGAGATGATCCCATTTGGTTCCAGGACAAATTGAGTTTTATTACCATAAAAGCAGATGCTGACCTTACTTTGACAAATTATATTCCAGACTAGAATTGCAGTTTTTACAACGTACATGAATTTTATAGTATTGTACAAAGAATACAGTGGTAATACACGTCATTTAAAGTTAAATAGTTCATCTGGTGAACACAGCCTTTTTTTCTGGCACAGTTTTCATTATTTTTCAATGGAAAATCTCACCAGGCATTTTGAGGGTCTAGAAACCAGTCCTGATCTAAGACCACTGTCTTTGCAGACTTTGACAACTTTATATGCTCTTCTAGTGTCACTATGGGTTCTCTAGGTACTCTATTTTCTCCAAAACATGTTGCACTATATTATCCATTTTTAGATGTACTTTATTTATCACTGCCCTTGTGTTCTGGGTTGTAATTGAAATTAATACACGAGCTAGACAAATGACCTAATTAGAACATGGTAATTAAATGAAAAGTAGGTAAACAGATAATGAGATGGATAGAGATTTTCTCCTTAAGTTTAAAATATGGTAATTGTTTTGCAGTATGTCTTAATCTATATCCATTCATCCATCTACAACCCCTTTTTCCGATTTTTGCACATGGGGATACGGTGTCACTTTAACAGTGATAATCATATAAAGCCAAGGTCTACACCACCATTAAGCTAAATGAAAATGCTGTCTTACCTTCACTGAATGAAAACAAATAGTTTGTGGGGTCATAGCAGTACTTTTCAGTAGCTTGCAAGATAAGTAAAAACAGTGTGTGGAGCTTCCCATTTTATGAGTATGCATTTAATAGTATCAGATTGTAATATTGTCTTGGCAGTCTTGTGGTCAGTAGGGTACTTATCTACTTGAGTAGCCAGTCATTCAAAGGAGGGCCATTTATTCCTGTGTCTGTAAGTGTCCTACAGGGATCCACTGTGACTTTCATCTTTTTTGTCATTTTGCTTAATTTTTCAAAACTCAGACTTTATTATACATATGGATGACATGTTTATTTGCCCCCTCTTAACGCTCAATCCAATTAAGTTATCAAACGTATCGCCAGAATTCTGATGAAGTCTCAGAGTGAAACAAAAGCACACAGCTTCACTGGAAGACATTTGATCAGCATTTGTTTTGCTTTAGTTTCATTTACTTATGACTACACCTGTCACAAGTGACCTTAGGAACTCTTGATCTATCCACTTTACTCTGCTAAATACATTCATTTCTGAAGTGAATTTTGTTTAGTCTGGGCACCTAAACTCTGGAAGAAATTCTCAGTCACCTTTAAGAGTCACATTCAGTAATTCATTAATTTTAAGAACATGAAATCTTGGTGCAATGATGTGTTTTTATACTTGTACTAAGTAGGGCTTCTAAATTGTTTAATTATGTAAGTATTTCAAAAGGTTGGTACTTGGGTTGGTCTTGCTTTAGTTTTACTTAAATTAGTGATACTTGAGTTATTAGTCCACCTTGTTTGTTTTGTTTCGGTTTTTGGTTTTGTTACTCTCCATGTATTCAGTTTTATTCTGCATCTTTGTTCCTAATATACATTTTGTTTTTAGTAACAGTTATAAGAAGTAGCTAAAAAGGGGCCACTTAGTCCAATCTATTTACCCTAATAAAAGAAAATCTATAACCTGAACTCAACATATTGATAAAGTGTTGCTTGACAGGACTTCATGAAGATAACTTAAGACAGCACTAATCATCTCTCGTTCTCAAATAAAATGGTAGTCCCCTGTGCCCATACCACAGAAGAGTAATTATGGTAGTGCTGTGCACTCTGTTCTCCTGTTAATCACACAAACATTTGATGACTTCTATGTGTAGCACAGACTAATGCTTGCCACTGCTGAAGGAGATGCACTTTTAAACAATGACTCTGCTCTAAAGTAAGGACTCACTTTATATCATTATGATGTAAAATAAACTATGTTCTGTTAGCATCATAGCTTTTGTTTGCATGTTATAGTTGGCATTTAATAGTCTCATCATTAAAGGGGATGAAATAGCTGACTATTCAAGCAGTAAATGTTTACAAAAGATCTGTGGTTTTAATGAAGATTTGCCAGATTTGTAATGCAGGCAGTGCTCACAAATGTAATAGAAGTCCTTTTACACTGGAGACTGGCAATGAAGAACAAATCCTGTATCACAGTGTATAGATAAATGATGTTAGAACAGCCTATCATTTTGCAGCTCAAGATGTCTTCAATACCTCTGGAGACCTTCACAGTTTATCATACCCCCCCCCCATCCCTTTTTCATCTCTCCTACCCCTTCTGTTCATTTTTCTTACATTTTTGGCTTGTTTTTTCTATCAAATGCATTAACAATACTTCAGACACTGTCTTTTTCATTGTTTTAATATTTTCTTTACTTCACTTTTCTGTAAACATGGCACATATTTTTCAGTTTTCACTTTTTTATTGCTGTTATATGTTTTACATAATTTTTTTTTCATCTGCTATTCATTTGTGAAATTTAGAAATTATTTAATATAGAATTATTCTTTTCCTGTGTGAATTAAAGAGTATTTTCATCTTATACCTATTCCTTTTTTCTTCGTGGGTCCTACTTATAATATATGTTTTATTACACTACATATACTTATTTTACCATTTGCATATTATATAATTCCGTTCTCTCCTGAGACCTCAGCTGACAATGGGCAGTGCTCACTTACACTGACCCAGTTGACACAAGCAAACAAATGAATAGAGAGCGAGATAAAAGGAAGAGAGAGAGAAAGAGGAATAAAAAAATGTGTAAGGACAAACGAAATAATGATATAATCTTCCCCACAGACTGAGGAAGTAGAGGATGAGAAACCTCATTGACTTTATTCAGTTATATTAAAAAGACTTATTTATTCTTGTGCTACATCCACATTTGCCATCCCAATATGTGGCTTCTCCACCTAGAACAACGTAAAAAAAACATGTTCCACTAAAATGATCATTTTGATTTCTCTGATAGGATACTGGCATCTAAATTCTCCTTGACTTTCAGAGCTAAACTGGATCTTGCCACAGAACATTGCCATATTCTTTATTAAATGGTTTATTTTGAGGAAAATGCTGAGAACTGGGGTCATTAAATTGGAACAGACATTACAGTTGGGAGGTTTTTGCTCTTCAAAAAATGCATGCTATTAAAAATCTTATACTTTCAGTTCGCTAACGGTATAACACCAAATTTTAGAACATATACCCTGACTCTGAGCCTTTGTTCTTGATTATTTCCTACTTTTTCTATGATTTTCAAGTGAAGC